>NC_141157.1:4304748-4604748 GCF_053477565.2 Lygodium microphyllum | reverse complement strand
CCCTAAGTGAACCTTTATATATAAATAAATAAAATACTATAGCTTGTATTTATTTTTATAATTTTATCCATAATTATGATTTAAGTTGACTTTCCTTGTTGCAACTTAGATTGAAAAGAAATCATGGCATGACTTCCTATTCTTCTACACCATGTATAAATCAACCCCTCATTCATGGGGCTACTCTCTATTAGAAGACTTCATTAAGATTTTGGAGAGCCTCTATTACCCCCTAGAATACTACACTGGCGCATGATGGACTTGATATGGTGTCTAGTTGAAACGTTATAGTAGAGATTGATGTTGAAAGTCTAGCTTACCTAGAGACAAATCTGAACTAGATTCGATGGATAAAAGAATTAAAACTTATCAAATTATTGTTATTCGAAGAACCTAGTGTGGACTCCATAATAAATGTAAATGATTGAAATATCTATCAAAAGCAATACATTTATGACTGTGTAACCAATATCCTACCTCCTAATAGGATGGCACATTTGATTAGACTTAAGCGAAATAATTATGTCATAATGTGTTTTTTTCCTTTTTTGTTTAAATAAAGAGAATGTTCTAAGGTCTCTTTACAAAAGTTTCATAGAGTGAGCTTTCTAAGACTAATCTTCTCTAGATTCCTTTCTAAAAGACAATCCAAGTTCATAGAGATAAAAATCAATAACCTAAGCTCTAATGTTAAAGTCAAATATTACTTGTTCAACTAATTTTATGATACAGACATGTTTAACTCCATGGTTTATTTAAATATACATATTTTAATTTTAAAAAAAGAAGACATGATCAAGTATTTTTTTTAAAATCCTAAGAAAGTTGCTTCAAGAGAAAATTCAAATTAGACTATAAACTAAGTGCAAACTTGGAGTTCCTCATCTTGTTCATGAGATGGTAGATGCTTCATTTGTTGTAGATACATGTCATGAAATGTCGATGCATCTCTATAGAGTATAATGATTTTGGATGTGATTTTTTCACCTAATAGAGGTTTTGAACTTTTTTTAAAAATTTTGTAAATACCTGAAGTATTTGAAATCTTAAACCAACGAAGACAAATCTTGTTGTGATAAGAAGATTTTGGATTGAATTATGTTATGGCTTATGTAGAAAAGGTTTGTGGTGGTTTTTTTATATGCCCTTTATTGTATTATAAAACCAAGCCTTGCCTTATTAAAACTTAATGACGTATTTCCAAGATTTAATATAAAAAATGGATGATAGATGCATGGTCTCAATTTTAAGAAGTGTTGTACATGAAGATAGTGGACAAGGATAGAGACTATGCAATTGGGGATATTAATTTTGGGTTTGATGTGGTATTATTGTAGCATTTGTGGTAATGATTGCTCCAATTTTGCTTGTTTTAGCAAAACCATGGTCGTGGTGGAGAATCACCTGTTAAACCACCCATTTGGGAGATAGGATCGCCAATAAAAAACAACAATAACAACTGCTACTATTGTTGCTACTACTACTGCTGCTACTACTACGACAAACAAAGCCTTACCTTTATTAAAACTTAATGACATATTTCTAAGCCTTAATATTTAAAAAAATTTATACATGCATGATCTCAACTTTAAGGAGTTTTGTCCATGAAGATAGCAGACAAGGATAGAGAGTACACAAGTGGCGGTATTAGTTTTGGGTTTGATGTGGTGTTATTGTAGCATTTATGGTAGTGATGGCTCCAATTTTGCTTGTTTTAGCAAAACCATCATCGTGGTGGGGAACCACCTATTAAACCACCCGTTTGGGAGATAGGGCCACTAATAAAAAATAACAACAACGACTATTATTGTTGTTGCTGCTACTCCTGTTGCTGTTGTTACTGCTACTACTGCACTCTTGTTGTTGCTGCTGCTACTTCTGTTGCTGCTGTTACTACTAGTACTTTGTTATTGCTGTTACTGCTACTGCTACTACTGCACTACAGGGCTCCATGGTCTTCCTTTTTGCACTTATGCTAGATGGATTGGGATGCACTGATGCACCATCAATTATGTACATTGATATACTTCCCTTGAGCCATCCTTCTTATCAATTTCTAAATCAAGTGTGAGATATGGGATCTCTTCATTCTTCCTTGAGACATGAGCTATGGAGTGTGAGATTGATCTATCATTCTAACATGAGTGGTTGTTAAGCTGAGCACACCAATATAGTATTACCATCTTTTTGTGGCTAAAGTTTTTTCCATGCATACACCATTTATGAAGAGAGAAGAAAAAGGAAGATTGTTTCTCTCTTGCACCTGCAAGCTACCTAGCTCTATCTCAATGGACAAGAGTGCCTCTTGGCCATAGACCAAATAAAATCGATAACTTATTGGGTATTCATCAACAATGCTACCTTCCTAGGTTTTTTTGCATGGTCCTTTCCATGATTGAAGCATGCTGTGGTGAGCTATAATATCTCGTACAATCGAATCCAATACCTAGCACATTAACAACTATCGACATCAACTATTTTCTTAATAGGCTAAGTGTTTCTAATCCTACCTCTTATATTTATACGTGTATGTCCTCTTTTAAGTGTGGGAACATGAGGGTTCGGTCAATTGTCAAGTCTTAGGCACTACTAATTTGCAACACCATTAAGATCTTTAAGTGTAGGGATGCGTCCATGTGCGTCTATTCTATCTCGAATCATGATTTCGTCTCTCTATTTGATCTTTATACGATGCTATGTATTTTCCATGTCTTGTTGTGGTCTCTTCCCTATCCACCCAACATGTTACACTTGTATGTGGAACCTCCTCTCTAATACTTTGCCATTTTTCCTCTTTTTTCTGTTTCCATGTGAATATACCCTTCATTCATCGAAACTTTGCTTTAATATCATAGTCCTATTTTTCCCTTTACCATCTCTTGTTTTTTACTTACAATTCATCCATTTTTCATTTTTTATCACTTTTATGCTCTTTGGATGTATTCTCATGGGCACGTCCCCTATCATCTCTAAATTGAAACTTGATCTTACAGTATTATTTTTTCCTTTGAATTGGACACTTTTCCCTTTTACTACCCTTTTTTTTTAGCCATGGCTCATAGGTTATTAAAATTTGAAGGATTTTTTATGACTGGAACGTGTTTCCATGTGAATGTACCATTTTTGCTCCAGAGTTATCGTTTGACCTTATAGTCCCAATTTTTCCCTTCTCTTGGACATTTTTTCTTTTCTCCACTTGTCCTTTTGATGCATGGTTTGGACATTATTAAATTTTGTGTATTTTTATTTGATGTTTTTACCATTTATTCCATGTGAATACCCTGTTTCTCATTAGCACTGTGTTCTACCTTGCTTGCCATGTGCAGCTTGTCAAATCTACCATCTTTCCTTGTTATTGACTTCCCTTCTGGTAGACAGATTTTATATTATTAATTTTCGACTATGTTTTCATGTGCGTGTTTCAGTGTTTTTCCATGTAAACACCCCTTTTGTTGTTGAAAGCATCGGTTTATGTCCATCCTATTCCCCCAACCTTCCTACCCACTTTTTCTTTTTCTCACCTCTTCATTCGATGCATAGTTACTCCATAATTAATTTTTCTACATTTTTACACATGTTAGATTCCCTATGTGCCATGTGAACACTTGGTTTTCATCTTGTAACACACACCATCAGGTGTGATGTGTCATCTCTGACCCAATCATGCTCTTCCTGCTCATGTCTAATCTCGATAGTTCAAAATTTTTCACCCCGCTCCACAATCGTGTGTGGGACGAGGGGAAGGTCATGGTTGATTTTCTTTTTTTAATCAAACAAAAACTTATTTTCCATAAATACAAAATAAAAAAGAAATAAATAAAAAATAAATATCCATTTTTACAAAGCATAATTTTAAAAAACCCAACAACCCGCTCGTTCTCCTTCTTCTTCTTCTTCTTCTTCTTCTTCTTCTTCTTCTTCTCCTCCTCCTCCTCCTCCTCCTCCTCCTCCTCCTCCTCCTCCTCCTCCTCCTCCTCCTCCTCCTCCTCCTCCTCCTCCTCGCCCACTTCCTCTTTCTTCTCTTCCTCTCCCTCCTCTTGACCCCCACTACCTAGGTCTCCCTCCCTCTCCCACTAGGCTTGCCTTTGCTACCTCCACCCATAGCCGCCATTGCCTCAGTCGTCTTCCTCCCTCTCCTCCCAGGTGGCTTGCCCCATCACCTCCACTTGTGGCCACCATCTGTTCCTCCTAGGGCCGCTATTGTGTTGTCCACAAGCTCCTCCTCTACTTGCCACCCTTGCCTATACTCCTCCTCCTCCTCCTCCCTACAGCCTTCTCCCTCATCCCCTTTTTCTTTCCCATCCTCCCCCACCAACTACACACCCCCCCCCCCCTCGGGTTCCCTCCCCAAACCCCCCTACAGGCCCATTCCCAAAAACCCCCTCCCCCCCCAATTTACACCCCTTCCCAAGCCCTTGTTTTCAAGTATTCCCCCCCTTCCTACCGTGCCCCTTCACCCCCTGGAGAAACCCTCTCCTCAATCTATATTCACGCGCAGGCCTAAACATCATTTTTTTGTGTATCCTTGGTATGTATTGTTTGTGTATGGTTTTTTATTGTCTGTGAGTGCATGGCTTGTCGTTGACCATGGATGTTCTCTTTTAAAGGCCTAACGATTTCAAAATCTATCGGTGGAAAGGGATTCATCCACAACTAACTCAGGAGGGTTTTGAAAGAATTGCAAATAACACATCCTCTCCACAAGGATAAGATATCTACTTGGAAGACAAAGAGCATGGAAATACAATATATCCAACTAACGAGGATCAATATCCACATTGACATTAATACATAACTTTGGTATTGGCTTCTGATCATTATAAGAAAGAGGATGCATGTACACCAAGTACCAAGCAAAATGAGAAATTAATCTAGCTAAAGGATCAGTAGATTGATGATAGATTTGGGCCAAACTACAAATAATTATGATAAGCTTGTATAAGAGTCTCTCAATCGCCTAGAATCATAGGCCAATTAATCTGAGAACCTATCAATGAATCATTTTGACTCCACCTTTTGCGTCTAGGTATCTACAAATCAAAACCAATTTGGCTACTAACCAAGGGGGAATAGGAATAAAAGATGTGGATAAAGGAAGAGGAACAAGCATCAAAGGATGAAGTGATGGATAAGTAAAATTGTAAAAATAAGAAATGGTTGAAGTTGGAGAAACTAAATTGGATTAGAAAGGGATTAAGAAATATGATGGAAAAGTAGAAAGGAGTATAGTAGATGGTGGAGGACAAGGAAGAGTAGGGGAAACATAGTCCACGATGAATGAGCAATGAGTAAAAACTGGAATTTGGGGAGCACCTTACAGTTGGAAAAGAAGAGGAGAAATAACACACAGAGTTGTTTGAAGCATGGAAAAATAAAAATCTTGAAATATGTGGGCCATCTATTGATAATAAACGAGGGAAGGCACTGATAGACCTAGAACATTTTAGTGATTGTAAGCTTCAAAGAAGAGGTATCAATAGGGGATTGTTTAGAACATGGGCTAAAAGATTCTTCCTCAATTGGTTAGCATTTTATAAACATGCAAGGGCTTTCAATTTTCACCACTTCAATACAATAGACTCTATCATGGAATGCCAAGAAACTTCAGGATATGCATCGACTTTGAAAGAGTAAGCTTGAAAAATCTCATCCATCTGCAACTTCAAATGTCAAACATAAAGAACAACTTTTACAAAATAACACCCCCATATACCAAGACAAATTCTTATAATCTGGAATCAGAAAATCACCTCTAAGATACATATAAGACATCATCATGGTGTCAGGTAGAACTAGATCCACAAAGACCATTCGGACAACCTCCACTAGGATTTCTAAGGGCCAAGCACCACTCCATCCATCCTTTGGAGGACGCAAATCCATAAGGGGCAACTTTCAATAAAAGGCTAGCTTTTGTTATTGATAGTGCACATAGAAAGAATGATTTGACATGATGTATTTCATAAACTTCCCAAAATAGGACCACAAAAGGTCCATTCTAGATTGAAACCTTTCCACCTTAGCTTGGAATAAGGGACACAAGGTTGCATTATGCTGGAGAACAACTAAGTTTGTAGTTGATAAAGAAGGTACATATTGTACATTAGGACTTGGAGGAATGGAGCATGATTGAGCCAATTGTTCTTTTAACCCCTCAATCTTAGTATTTTGATGCTCAATTATTCAATTTGTTAATTGTGACTCTACTATCTAGGCAGCAATTAAAGCTCTAAGCTCCTAGGTTTCCTTAAAAAGATGATCTTTATCCTTAGGGTGACAGTAGCTACCTAAGCCTCTGCTTTAGTCAATTGGATTTGCAAAGAGGATATTTTCACTTCTGGGCTTCTAATAATTTAGTTTGTGAATCCATTTGTTTGAAAAGATCTGAAAGGGTTTCCTTAGCAGAGGCAAGGTCGAAAGAAGAGTACAACTACTAAACATAAGCTATAACTGATATTTCTATGAAACTCTAAATGTCCTTACACAAGAAATGAATGGTGTCTCTTGTTACTAGATAATGCGGAGGAACATATATGTCTAAACTACAATCTCTGTGTGTACTAAATAAATTTCTAGATGTAAGCCATGAAGGAAGGGTATTGCATGATATAGTAGGGACTGCCACTAGAGGAACTGGGGTAGGAAGTGCTTCAACCATACACTTTAAGTGCTTCCTCTAAATGACCAGAGGAGGATCAGAGTCATTATATTTAGGGATAGGTTTAGAATCTTCAATAGGAGAAAGGAGAACCACTAGAGGATTTTCAAGTGGCAGTGGAATTTCCTTTCTAGGGGTAGAGTATATCAGAAAAACATACAAGTAAGAGCCATAAGTGACATTAGTCACATTACCCCTAGTAACCTTGATAAATTGTTGATCCATTTTGGCAAGGAGATAAGACTCCAATCAATGGTTATACCCTTGAGCACAATTTTGGAAGCAGTGAATAATTCCTTGGGCATGTAATTAGATGGTGTCTTGGTAGACATGAACATGTCCTAAAGGAACTGACAAAATTGTTTCCAAAAGGGATCTAAGATTATGGACACACAAACATCAGATATAGTGATGACCCATTTAGCATCCAATAAGTCCTTGGTCTATCTTTATAGAAGCTTCATAATGTCCACATTTGAAAGGAGCTAGTGGGCTAATGAAAAGATTTCCCCATGGTAGGGAAGAGACAAAGCCTTCCCTAAGCCTCGAGTTGCCATCAAGATAGTGGTACTATGAGAGAGGGGGATTTAATAATGGGGAAATACTAGCTACATTGGCTGGTATAAGGTGTTAGGGACTTGATTTTTGGATCATCAAATTATAATACAAGTCTTCTTTCATCTTCATCTCCTTCTCCAAGCTCTCATGGCTTCTTTCTCTCTCTTTCTATCTTTCTCTCTCCTTTTCTAGTATTTCTCTCTCCTCGTAACTCTCTTTCTCTCTTCCTGCAATATTTCTCTCTCTTCTGCACCCTCTCTCTCCTCTTCTTCTCTCTCTCTTGTCCTCTTCATGACAAGTGGTATCAAAGCCCTAGTTCTGATCCATTTAGTTACCTTACATGCTCAGTTACCATCCTTTTCTCAGTTTAAAAATCCAATGAGCTTCAGGTACACAGTGACAGGCACAAAAATGGAGGAGCACTGAAGAGCCGGAGGTCAAGGACCAAGAGGATAGTAGTCAGGAGCATTAATGGAGTCCTTGGACCAAGTTTGGAGGCTGGAACGCCACATTTAGCAGGTCGTGGGTTATTTTGGACCAAATTTGAAGGTAAATTTTTAGAAACAGTGGTCACAAGAAGTAGGGAAGAGTTAGTCTTGGTTACTTTTCACATGCAATCTTCTCTTTCTTCATTCTCAAGCTCTTGCCAAGCTTCCATGGAGGAGAAACAACATAGATCTTCTTCCTTCCATCTCCAATGGTCAGATGCCTTCTACCACAGCTTCCAAGAGGTCCTATGCTTCATGTCAAGTACCCAATTGGGTGATTGAGCTGCCTTCTTCCCTCATGTGTATAGCCTGCAATTTGCAGTGCAATTTTCGAGCAGCAATCTGGGCACAAACAATAGCACACTAGGCTTCTCCTTCATCTTGGCCTTCTTCCCCACTATCTAGCAGTTGGTTCTTGCAAGTCTAAAGCCACCTTCTCATCTTCTTGGACATCCTTCAACCTCTGAAACCCTAACAGGTGCAGGCCATGGAAAGCCATGGATTCTCCTTCAAAACTCACTGATTCTTGAGGGCTTTTTCCTTCCTTGATCCCAAGAACTTGTGCCTATAGGAATCTTTGAAGAAGCAAGCATCAAGAAGCCCGTACTTGAAGATGGAGGCAAGAATGCAAACTGGACATTTGGGGCAGCCATAGCCATAGACCATGACCTTCAATTTCTTCAAGTTCTCTTCAAGATTGGGTCCCGAGGCTTCAAGATTGGACTCCTTGCCATCAATGGAGCTTTCTTACCCAATTGGAAGAGCTTTGGAGCACGGGAAGGCATTATGGGGTGAGATTTTGGGGCATTCGTCTTCTATGACCTTCAAGGCATGCTGAGAACTACTGAAGTTCAACCCTTCATTCTCCTATTGAAGAATCAAGCTTGAAGACTCCATTCTTGGCTGAAGTTGTCATCATGGAGCTAATGGGAGCATTGGAGAGCAATCATGGGACATTGGCCATTGATTCTTAGCCCGTCTTCACCAATCAAAGAGGTAATTGACTCTTGAACTCTCTTCTAATTACATCCTCTTGCTGAGCCTAAAAGCCTATTGTTGGAAGAGATTCAAGTAGTCAATCATGCATTTTCTTCAAGATTTCAATGCTTACATGCTGCCAATTTAATTTTAGTCCTCTCTTAGGCTTCCTTGCATTCAGAATGATCCATTCTATGCTGAAAATTCTCACTACTGTTTATTGATTGCCTCACCCTAACCTCTTGACTTGTGATGATTGTTTGAGCACAAATTAATCTCTGAAATCCATTGTAAATGAGGTGAGTTAGCAGTGAGTTACTGCTCGGTAAGCCCTCTCCTTATTCCCAACTCAATTCCATGCACTTCATGAAAAGAATTACTTCTAAGCCACCATGCATAGCATGATGATTGCTTAATTAATAAATGTTTGTCATGTATACTCCGGGTGAGGAAAAAGCCTAATGCCAGGCGAGGTGGCAAGACAAAAGAGGGGTGACCCCCCCTTGCCATCAAAGACCCTGAAGGGGTGCACAATCCGGCCCGGGGGGAACTTTGCCCACCTCCCGGTGATCCAGAGCCCGAAGTTAGGTGCAAGTACCCACTTGAAGAACTGAGATATTGACTTGGCACTGATGTATGGATGCATTATTGGCTACAAATGTATGGAAATTTCTACTGAGGATGTATTTGCAGACATGAGAATACATATGCAGTCAATGGCAGTGAATACAATGCTTGGGATGTATGAGAGATGCCTATGCATGGGGAATTGTACTAAGAGATGCTTATGACATGCTCAGTTTTGGAATAAGGCTACAAACAGTGAATTTTGATGACTGGGCAATGTATTATGTCACGTGGGATGACCTTTCAATCATGCATTGACAAGTTGATCCATTGCAACCCCTTTCTTGACCCTCACAGGGTGTTGTAAGCAATTTGCTTGCATTTACAGAGGTATACCTACTCCCAGGAACTAAGGTGCAGGCCTTGTAGAGTGCCCACAAGTCGTACTAAGGGCTTTGATTAGTTTTGGATCTCTATTTGGACTCCACAAAATACTTACAGGTCAAAACAGGTCTTCTATAGGTGTAGACAGGGTGTTGGATTGCACTAGTACAGCAGTACTTTTCTTATTACAAAAATTTTTGTATAAAATTTGGGAGCGCATTATTATGCTCAGTTCGAAGAGGGCATCCTTGGCTCCGATTTGAACAAAAAAGTAGGTCAATCAAAGCTTCCTAGCTCAAGTTATGGGCAATACAGTGATAGGTGGTCTAACGAGACTGCACCTAACCATGGCAGGGAATAAGGGAAAAACTAAGGCAAATGATGACCTTAAGCAACAAATAAGGGATGTATGCGTCCTAAGGGCTGAAACTAACCTTGAGGTGGAAGATGAAGATTATTCTTATGACGTGGACAACCTCAGCGCGCTCACTAATACGCTCAGTTCGCATGAGACAAGGCATGCTGAGAGGCATAGAGAATTGATGGAAGGCATTGGTCAAATGAAGACCACTATAGACACCCTTGTTGCCCAGCTCACTAAGTGGATGGAATTCCAAATGAAAGGGAAGGAACATGAGGATAGATCGGGAATGCATGCTGACGGGCCCACCAGTGAATGCAGCAAATATGAACTCCCAAGGCATTTTTGGGAGAATGGGCATCCCTAACAGCACTTTTGAATAGGGAGAGCCTTCACATAGACAAGAGAGCCCATGAAAAATGCAATGAGGGGCAATTTTCAGTCATCACAAGGGCCCATGCCATCTATGTGAGTTCAGCCATCTTTTGGTAGAAATTTCTCTAACAATGGTTCATTTTTGGGTAGCCACTTGGATCAGCCTCAGTTTGGATATATGGGATAGCCACCTAATCATGAAAGAGAGCTGAGAGACGAGATTATTTTCTCAAAATTCAATGGTCAGTCATCATCTCCAACTGAACTCAAAGAGTGGCTCTCCAAGTTTGAGAATTATTTTGACATATTGCCCCGTAGTGATGACCAAAAGATCCATTTTGCAACAATCCACTTGGAAGGATTGCACATACATGGTGGAGGTACATTAAAATAGAAAATCAACAAGTGAACTCGTGGGAAGCATTCAAGGCACTCATGGTGCAAGTATCTATCTCACCGGTGGAGAAAGAAAAGCCTACCCGCCGATGGTATAGCCTTGAATAGCATGGTCTCGTTGTTAGAGAATACACAAATCAATTCCTCAACCTTACCATGTATGTTGAATCGATTAGTGATGATGCCAAGTTACACAAGTATGTGTATGAACTAGATCCCCAACTCTCGCCTGATGTTTCAACTCAAAACCCGTCGGATTTGTTCAAAGCTATTGAATTAGCTGAGAGGTACTCTCGCAAGTATCGTCGGGATGCTTCATTTCAGTATGGATAGCAAAGAGGGGCATCTCAGCCAATGTTTGGGCAACAAACACTGGCATTTCAATGAGTGTTTGGGTAGCAAAGAGGGCACAGTCATATTTTGGACAGCAAAGAGGTGCTATAAGGCCGGGGAAATTTGGGGCCAGTTATGGTGGTGGTGACATGCCATTCAGCACTCTAAAAATCCCCACATACCCCACTTTTAATGCCTCAAGACCACAAGGCAATTTAAGAACAGCAAATAGCCCAAGAATGGATAATAGACAAGGGGACAACAGAAATAAAAATGCTTCAACCTTTGGTAGTCTAAAGTCCATTCCCATGGATTTGTATAAAGAAAGAAAGGAAAAAGGGCTTTGTTTCAAGTGTGGCGAGAAGTATACAGCTGATCATGCCTCAAAATGTGCTTTTAAAAATGCTAAGGCACGGGTTCACAGCATGTTGGTATTTGAGGACTCAGAGGAGGACCCTGAGGATACACATGCTTTTATGACGACTACTAAAATAGATGATGCTGATGAAGAGTTTAATCAAGAAGAGTTCTTTGACCCTACTGACTCTTTTCCTTTTGATTCCCCGGTGGCCATGTATCACGAGGTATGGGTAGAAAGATCGAACCACATGCTGAAATACATGCTACCACTGCTTATACCATATCTATGGATGCTTGGACAGGATCCAGAAGCCCTAATACATTGCATATTAAGGACCAAATTCATGGGAAGGATATGTTTATACTCGTGGACAATGGTAGCACTCATAGTTTTATTAACAGAGTAGTCATGGACAGGCTGAAGTGTTTTCCCACTGATTTACAGCAACCATTGAAGGTGCAAGTTGCCAATGGGGATTAAGAAATTAGCACACAAGTATGCCTTGATGTTCATATTCAGCTTGCTGAAAATTTTGGACAGCAATTAGATTTAATTGCATTGGAAATGGGGCCTATAAATGTTGTCTTGGGTTGTGATTGGCTAAAAACTTTGGGCACTATAACCATGGAATTTTCCTTACTTTATATGGAGTTTGTCAGTGCAGGAAAACTCATTCACTTGCAGGGAATTCAAAATGATAGTGAATTTCAGCTCATTACCAGCAAAAAACAACTCAACAAAGAGTTCAAAAAATGGTCCCAAATCTTTGTATTGTAGTTAAATAAAGAAAATCCAGATCAATCCACTAAAATAGTAAAGAATTCAGCATTAAAAACTCTTTTAGAAGAGTATAAGGACCTCTTCCAAGTACCTAGAGCACTGCCCCCCTAATAGGGCGGTTGATCATCCCACAGATCTGGAGCCTCAATCAAAGCCTATGAACAAGCCACCTTACAGATTGTTTAGGTGTGAAAGAGAAGAAGTTGCCAAACAAGTCAAAGAATCACTAGACATGGGATTCATTGAACCCGGTTCTTCACCATATGCTTTCCCTGTGTTATTGGTCAAAAAGAAGAATGGATCTTTTAGGATGTGCATAGACTACATGGATCTTAATAAGATCACTGTGAAGAACAGGTACCCCATTCCATGCATAGATGACTTGCTGGATGAACTCAAGGGGGCTAAGTACTTTACGAAGATAGATTTGAGGTCACGCTATCACCAAATCCGCATGAGGGCAGGGGATGAGGTCAAAACAGCATTTCGTACTAATCAAGGGCTTTATCATTTCTTGGTCATGCCTTTCGGGTTAACTAATGCACCAACCACCTTTCAAAGCTTAATGAACAAAATACTTCAGCCCTTTCTTTTCACATTTGTGTTGGTCTTCTTTGATGACATCCTCATCTATAGTAGATCACTGAAGGATCACCTTTGGCACATGAGGTAGGTGTTTGATGTATTGAGGCAGCATAGACTCTTCGCCAAGGAGACAAGATGTTCTTTCATGCATACGGAAGTGGAATACTTGGGGCACATTGTTAGTGAAGATGGAATTAGGGTTAATCCTAAGAAAGTGCAGTGTATAAAAGACTGGCCCACACCTGCAAACACTTAGAGGATTTCTTGGTATCTCATCATTCTATCGCATATTCATTAGGCATTATGCCACTATTGCAGCTTCCTTGACGGATAGGCTTAAGAAAGAGGCCTTTTTCTGGGATGCCATAGCTGATAAGAGCTTTAATCATCTCAAAGAATTTCTTACCTCGGCGCCCATCTTGGTTTGCCCATATTTTTCAAAAGAATTCACCATTCAGTGTGATGCCGGTGGCAAAGGCATAGGGGTTGTATTGTTACAGGAGCATGGGGTTATAGCATTTGAGAGCTGCAAACTTGCTGAAAATGAGATGACCATGAATGTATATGACCAAGAAATGTTGGCCATCCTTCATACCATTAAGAAATGGCACCACTACTTGTATGGCAGCAGATTTAGGGTCAAGAGCGACCATAGGGTCCTCAAATACTTCCTCTCTCAGTATAATCTTACCCCCAAAAAACACAGATGGGTAGCTACATTGCATAACTATGACTTTGACATTACACATATGCAGGGAAAAGACAATGTAGTTGATGATTCATTATCTAGAATGTGGGCTTGTAAAGTTTCAGCCATCATGGAACTTCATAGTGATTGGATAGAAGAGCTTCAGGAGGCCTATTTGTTAGATGTTGCTTTCAGCTACATTTTTCAAAAATTACAGCAAGGGCATGTAGAAGAAAACTCTCCATATTAGCTTAAGAATGGTCTCTTATGGTTTCAGGGCAGGATTGCCATTCCACACACTTCTCCATTCAAGCAAAAGATCATGCAAGAGATGCATTCCTCACCTACAGCTGGTCACTTGGGCATATTTAAAACTTATGACAAAATTGCTAAAAGCTTTCATTGGAAGGGCCTATGGAAGGATGTAAAAGATTGTCTTGAGCTGCGTGCCATGTCAACAAAACAAGAACAACACCTTAAAACCAATTGGTTTACTGCAGCCATTGTCTATGCCCGAAGGAAAATGGACACACATTACTATGGACTTCATAACCGGCCTACCGGTGACCAAGAAGGGGTGGAATAGCATCTACGTAGTTGTGGACAGACTCATCAAGGCAGCCCATTTCATTCCTACAAAGACTCAATATAATGCTTCTCAAGTAGCAAGCCAATTTATGGAACATATTTTTCAAATTACATGGCTTATCATAGGTCATTGTGCATGACCAAGATGCTAAGTTCATGAGCAAATTTTGGCAGGCATTCTTCAGCTCTATGGGCACTCAGTTAGCCCCTTCCATTGCTTACCATCCACAGAATGATGGCCAGACAGAGAGGGTTAACAAGTGGTTGGAAGCTTACTTGAGGCATTTTTGTTATGATGTGCAGAATGCTTGGGACTCATGGTTGCATCTGGCTAAGTTTGCCTATAATAACTCTACACACTCTAGCATTGGAGTTTCACCCTTTGAGGCATTTTACGATTATAAGGTGCCCCTCCCCACGGTTATCTTCAATGATAAAATAAACCCACAAAGCAAGGAGGAATTGGACAGAATGTAGGCCTTACTTCAGCAATGCAAACTTAACTTGAAGAAAGCTCAAGATCAAATGAAGCTTTATGATGATGACAAAAGAAGGAATGTTGAATTCCAAGAAGGGGATTTGGTACTTTTGAAGGTGCCCAAGTCCAGATATGCCACCCTTAAGGATGGGTCTAGCAATAAGTTGGCTCAAATTCTATGGGCCATATCAGATTGTCAAAAGAGTGGGAGACTTGGCATATCGGTTAGCATTACCCCCATCCCCACGAAGATTCATAATGTCTTCCATGTGAGTCAATTGAAGCCCTTCACTGGATCATCAGTGGATTATGTTGAGGAGTTACCCACCGATAGATGAAGAAGGCATCATTCAATACATACCCAAGCAAATCATAGGACAAAGGGAAAAGAAGCTTCGCTCTCGCTCCATCATGGAATACTTGATTAAGTGGCAAGGTTTACCACTTGAGGAAGCTTCTTGGAGGCTAGCTTCTATTTTGGAAGAGTTCTCATACCTATTAGAAACAGATTTGGCTGAAATCTAGCTAACTATGGCCCTGTTTTCTCTCAGATTGACTGCAGACATCTCTCTGTTTCAAAGAAGATTTTATTATGTACTATGGATAGCAATAGACACCATACATGGGCTGAAATTACTCATCGAGAGCTCCGTTTTGATATATGGCACATCCCGATCGGAGTCGCCTACAGAAAGTTATGACAGATTTACTACAGCATGGCCCTGTAGTAAACAGCTTGTTGTCCACTGTCTGCAGCACACATTTACTCAAGATACTTGGATCAAAATTCATTTTTATAATTCCCTAATAAGGCCCATGTATCGTACATACCCCAATGACCCATCATACGCAATAATACCTCTTCATTCATTTGTATACCCCTGTAATAATGCAGCAGAGTAGTACTCTGATCTGCTCCTGCCCAATTATCATAAGTGCCCAAATTGTTTTTGAGGGCAAAAACCTTCGGGTGGGGATGGAATGTAAGAGAGAGGGGGATTTAAAAATGGGAAAATACTAGCTACACTAGTTGGTATATAAGGTGTTAGGGACTTGATTTTTGGATTATCAGATTATAATACAAGTCTCATTTCATCTCATCTCCTTCTCCAAGCTCTCACGGGGCTTCTTTCTCTCTCTTTCTGTCCTTCTCTCTCTTTTTCTAGTCTTTCTCTCTCCTCGTCACTCTCTTTCTCTCTCTTCCTACAATCTTTCTCTCTCTTCTACACCCTCTCTCTCTCCTCTTCTTCTCTCTCTCATGTCCTCTTCATGACAGGTACCATGAACAAAATTAGATTACTGGCTATAAGAGGTCAAGAACTCATCACACAAGGTAGGATCATCAGGAATGAGTGGTAATGAGAGAGCCACAAAATGGGATAGGCTGGCCTTAATAATAAGTTCAAATTCTAACAATTGAGAATAGTTACAATGACTAACCAAAGGAACATATTGGACTAGGAGAGGAGGTGCCATTTAGATGAAAATAAAGCATACACACCACAAATAGACACAAAGGAGGCCTCCAAAATAGTAAAACAAAAGATAGATAAGATTTCGATAGAGTATCAGCTCGTACGCAGCACAAAAGACTACCCCAAGCAAACCACATCCTAGAAAAAAATTGACATGACATATCCACATATGTAATTGATAGCTTCATGAGATGCAAACATATATTCACCCTGATCCCCTGTATCAAGCAAGAAAATAAAAAATATATATACACAATATCTTGGACTACATCAACGTGACCATCAAAATACCAAAAACACAATAAACTTCACCACACTCACACTACAGAACCAAGACTAGGAATGCACCTAACAACAAGGACTGATTAAGAAGATACTACATCACCCTTATACCCACATAGCACATTCGTTAATAAGATGATAGATATGCAATGTAGATAGATTCAAATTTGATGGCTGGTGAATTTTACAAAATATTATCAATGGGTAAATTTTTTTATTAGGTAATCAACCTTAAAAAGAAAACAACGGTTCCTTTTATCCATTAAAGAAAATAATTAAGTGTTCATAGTGCATTAAACAAATCCCACACTTAAAATACAACTTTGAGGGTCTCTAAATGCATATTCATTTTTACAAATTATTGTATGTGGAGTGCTCTATTTTTCAGCAAGTGCATGAGTGATGGTTGGCTCATTTTATTACAAATTATGATGTGCATATTTAGCACATGAAGCACGCACAATGTAAATGACGAGTTTATTTTTTAATTAAAATGGTGTGTATTGAGCATGGATGGGTGTAAAAAATATGATCGGTTGGTTCGTTTTAGTAATTAAATATGGTTTGTGGTGCACAAAAAGAAAGGGAAAAATTTGATACCTACAAGGTGTGTGAATGCACCATAATCTGAATCATCACACAAAAAATCAATTGATGGAAAATAAATCCGATCATAAAGCAATCTCAGAATGAAATCTAGCTAAGCTAAAAATTGACAATATGAGGGAAAAGAATAACAATATAACACAAAAAATTTCACGATTTATTTTAGAGTTTTCTAGACTTTTTTCAATTTATTAGATTTTGGATTTATCTAAAGTAAAACAAATAAAATCAATGGGGAAGAGGGATTTTGGGGTGTGATCAATCAACATGTTTGTGTGTGTATTTTATGTGTTAAATAAATAATATTGGGATATGTATAGTTATGTGTTTGGGTTATTCCATTTGTTTTATTTTGTTTCTAATTTGTTAACATTTTTTTATTTCTTTTAAACTCAAAATATAAAAACGATATGTCATGAAGTATTTCAAAAAATTTCAACAAATCTTTGGCTATATTTTTAAATTTTAGTGAATTTTCAAAAAAATTAATTAATGTTATTTTATATTTTAATATTTTGAAATTTTAATTTAAATTGGATATTTAAAAAATTTTAGCTTTATTTGTAATGATTTTTGGAAATTGTTACAAATTTTAATGATTTTTCAGTAAATGTTTTATTATTTTTTGAAAGATGTGTGTATTAATTGCAGGAAGGTATGTACCCGAACTTGCTACATTGCATGTGAGCAGTAGCTCTATGAGCTCTATAGCATGGTCAAGATGACACGTGCATCCTCATGTATGAATAGGAGCCAATCAACCATGTACACATGAATAGAAAGAGCTACGCACAAACAACACTTAACGTGATGAAAAGAAAACACATGCGGTTACGTGTGTTACACCGCATGAGAGACAAAGAGTCATGTAGGGGGTGCGGGGTATGGAGATGGTGGGGGGGGTGGGGGTGGGGGTGGGGGGGGGGGGGGGGGGGGGGTGTTTGTTTTTAAGAGGAAGGGTGATGAGAGGTGTGGGTGGGAATGGGGGTTTGGAAAGGGGTGGGGAAGTAGGCGGTTGTTGAGGAGAGGGTAAAGAGGGAGGTAAAGGAGGTGGTGAGGGAGGAGAAGGCAGTGATGGAGGTGGAATAAGGTGGATGGTGGAGGAGGGCGGACGAGGATGGGAGGGAGGTCTGGCGAGGAGCTCAACAGACAGGGGAATGGGAGATAGTAGGGCCAAGGGTGGGGTGGGTGCTAGGGGTGGGTAAAGGACTAGGAGAAGGGGCAAGGGAGAGGCTAAGGGTTGGTAGGGGAGTAGGAGGAGGGGCAGGTGGAGGGAAAGGCAATAGGATGGAGGTAGGGAGGGAGGGGAGAGGGGGGAGTATTGTTAGAAATGCGGGATCTAGAGCATGACATAACCGGAAGCTATGGAGGATGGAAGGAGAAGTGTAGACTCATGATGGAATGGACACTGTTTGTTACACAAGTGAATTAGGTTCCAAGATTGAGACTTGGACTCATAAACACAATCTTGTGTATGTGGACAATGACATTGACACTTTACTGAAATGAAAAGAGTACTATCATTGCATTAAGAAAGGAAGCAAGTACAATGCTTTATAGGAAAGTAGGAAACTGCAGTAGGCACTATTGTGCATATGGGATAAGTTACCCTGCATATCCTTGACCCTGAGATTCCATACAAAGAGGCTGTTTGAGTGTGATTGCTGATTCTCAACACCCCTCCTCAATCACAACTAGGAAAGGCACAAAGTGTGTAGAGGCTGTAATGAGAACCACCTGCAAAGTGTGGGTATACCACAGACATGGCAAAACACCAGAGGCTGTTGCAGAAAAAGCTAAGTGTGGGTACCATAAACATGGTGGACATCCAGAGGCTGTAACAGGGGCCTCACAAAGTGTACAGGGACTGTAATGCCAAGTTACATAAGGAGTTTACAAAGCTTATGGCAGGAAGCATTAGGGCAAGGAAAAATACAAGGCTATTAAAACAGTCTATCAGAATTATGAGAGTACAAGGACTGATGAGTCTTGTCCTTCCGATCCTGGTGGTCTTCATCTTCATCTTCCTTTGCTTCATTTTCTTCTTCTTCTTTGACTGCGACTAGATAGGCCTTTTGGGATCTCTTTCTTGCGTGGCAGAACTTCTCGGTGTGTCCGGTTCTTTTGCAGAAGTCACAAAAGAGCTGATCTTTCTTGCCTTTGTACCTGTTGCCAACATATAATGCATGCTCATCTCTAGAGGTACTTGGTTCTTCTTTAGTTTTTAGCTTCTTTTCTTCTTCTAACAGTGATGCCTGGATATCAACAAGTTCAGGATTTGGCATGTTGATTAAAGTTGTTGATACGTTATTATATTCAGGAGGCAAGCTCTTAAGTAGAACACCGATGCAAACATCTTCATCCATTTTAATGTTGATTCCTGCAAGTTGGGTTAGGAGTCCTTCCATGTAATTAAGATGTGTGGCAAGTGATGTGCTGGACTTCATTTCAAGCCTGAAGAATTCAATTAGGAGACCATACTTTGATGATTTAGATTGTGCACCGAACAGGGTGTCAAGTCTTTTCCATGTATCCTGTGAGGTCTCACAGTTATCCACGTGATGGATATAACTGTCATCTAGCTCCAATTTGATAATGGCCTGGGCTCTGTCATCATTCTTTTGCCAAGTAGTTGCAAGGTCCGCGTCCCGAGGTTTCTTCTCTTTGCCATTTGTGATGGCCCAGAGACCCTTCTTCATCAGGATGAGCTTGATGCGGGTTTGCCAAGTGTGGAATCCGACTCCTTTGAATCGAGCATTTGGCGAGTCTTTGCCCATGTTAGATTTACGGGAACAGTAGCAAATCAACTTCAGACTTTATTAGATTTGAGCAACAGAAGAATTGATTGAGAGACACAAGTGCTAAAAAGCACTAACTGAGTGTCAATGAATACCAAATCTGCAAAAGTCTTTTACTCCAAGTGATCTTCCCCTTCTTGATTTGATGCTGATGTCGTCAGATCTGAGTGACAGTACTTTAACGAACTTCAGAGAGTATTGCTCAGTGATTAAAATCACTGTTGATAACTTCAGTGAGAGAAACAGTGAAAAATGTCAAGATGAAACGCCTTGAGCAGAGGAACAACTCTCCAGAAGAAATCGTGGGCTGAAATGGCCTGGTTGAAGAGTTATGGAAGCTCCAAGCAAGGTAGGTCCTGTCTGGCTATGGCAGACACAGAACAGAGATTTGGGATTTTCACAATGCTGAGCTCCAGATGGTCCAATGTCCTGGATTGATGTGATACAGAGAAGCTTTATGAGTTGGGTAATACTTTTCCAGAAGGAAGCTGTAAGAGATTTGACCTGTGGAGTGAGATATAAGCAGTTCAATTTGATAGGGTGCTGCTGGCTATGGCTGCCATGGAAGCTTCAGTGAGAGTAGAGTTGGGAGATGAAGTCATGAGCTGACATTGAGCTGGATGGAGGTTCAGAAGAATCAAGAGAGGCTAGAGAAGCAATGCCATGCCCAACTGGGCTCTGATACCATGTTAGAAATGCGGGATCTAGAGCATGACATAACCGGAAGCTATGGAGGATGGAAGGAGAAGTGTAGACTCATGATGGAATGGACACTGTTTGTTACACAAGTGAATTAGGTTCCAAGATTGAGACTTGGACTCATAAACACAATCTTGTGTATGTGGACAATGACATTGACACTTTACTGAAATGAAAAGAGTACTATCATTGCATTAAGAAAGGAAGCAAGTACAATGCTTTATAGGAAAGTAGGAAACTGCAGTAGGCACTATTGTGCATATGGGATAAGTTACCCTGCATATCCTTGACCCTGAGATTCCATACAAAGAGGCTGTTTGAGTGTGATTGCTGATTCTCAACAAGTATGACTAGGGAGCATAGGGAGGAGGGACAAAGATGGAGAGAGAGAAAGGAGCAGAGAGAAGAAGAAGAAGAAGAAGAAGAAGAAAAAGAAGAAAGAAGAAAGAAGAAGAAAGAGAGGAAAGGGACGGAGGGACATAAACGAGTGGGGGAGGGGTAGTTTTTTATAAAAAAAGAAAGGAAGAAATTGAACCCTTCCATCCCATGGATAAGCACAGGGTGGGGTAAAAAAATTTTGCATTGCTGGGAGCGAATGGAAGGGGGAGGAGCATGGGCGGGCCAGCTATGAGACTTACCAACTAATAGCATGCATTTCAAGGCAAAAACCAATGGACACGTAGGATAACGAGACCAAAAGTCATGGTAAAATTAAGTCGAAAATGATCCATTGCATGTGGTAAAGAGAAAAAGTTGGCACAGCAATAGGAGGAACTGGATGGACAACATGAACGATGTGTTCGGCATGAAAAAAAGGCATTTGTGGGAGCTTTCACTCAACCGCCAAGACCCACTGATCGCTTATTGATTCAAGCGTTCCAAGCCGAGCACTAATGGCTACCTCTCACATAGCCAACGCGCAATGCATACCTTACGGGTGTAGTGAGTTTACCTTGATGCCGTTCGAGTTACCTCCTCTCCCTCGCACTCCGGTAGCTCCACGATCCAAGTGCAAGCTTCAAGCAAGCTCCATACTCAAGCTCCACGCTCCAAGCTCCATTGCCGCGAGCAAGACAAGGGAAGAGAAGAAAAGAGAAGAAGAGAGGAGGCGATGGAGAGCTTCTCCTCCTCGGTCCCTCACCCTCACACACTCACTCCCTCCACTCTCACACTCCCTCTCTCAAGCACAAGCTCAAGCAAGCAAGAACAAGAAAAAGAAGAAAAAGAGGAGAGCTACTTTTGGCCACACACAAGAATGAGCTTCTCATTCACTTTTCAACTTTATATACAAAACCCTAAATCCCTTTTGGGCGGTCATCCCCTTTTCCCCTTTTTTACATGGCCGACCGTAGCCTAGGCCCTTTTTCACATTGTCCTTCTATCTTCCTAGATTCCTTTCCACCGCCCGTTTACATTTACAAATTGCATGGATGAGAGCCCGGCGCTCTTTTACAAGATTTCAGGGTGCGCCTTTTTATTTTAAAATGCGCCTTTCCCCTTTTGCCTTTGCCTTGGACTTTTAAGGTTGCCCTTGCGCTTTTGGCCATTTCTCCTTTTCTTTCTTCAGTCGGGCTACCTTTTTTCCGCCTTTGCCCTGCGTCTTTTCCACTTCCTTTTGCTTTCTTCGTGTTGGGATTAACATTACACCCCTCCTAGACGAGTGCTAGTCCCATGGCACTCACCGTCGTAGGTAGCAGGCTGTAGCATGCACCAAAGACGTGGGTGACAAGGACGCCTATGGTTTCCGTGGAGGCGTGTTGGTGGTGGTGTGGCAGGAGGTCCTGGGGGCCTGTTGGTGGCCAAAGTGGCTGGTGGAAGGTTGTTGGAGTTGGTGGTAGGGCTATGCTGTGTTGGGGATTGCATTAATAGCCAGCACAAGTGTTGATTTGTTGGGGATTCTGCACATGACGATTCTTTGCGGGCTTGTCGGATGGTAAGGGTCAAGCATTCAAAGTTGAGTGTTGATGAAGAGCGAACAACACCTTATACCTGCAATTGGAAAACCTCACATGTGGTCTCTCCTTAAGGGGTAGTGCTAGGCTTCTCATCGTGCACAAGACAGATTTTGATTAGTTTGGGAGATAGGTCGAACTCTAAGCAAGCCTAGAGTATTATCCTACACTTGAGGACCCAAACTGTGGATATACTTTGGTGCAGATATTATGTGAGTGCTCGTGCATACTTAGATATTACATAGTTAGAAGACTGTGGGCTAGTTTCTCATAACAATGCATGGATGAAGCAAAGTTGTCCATGTGGAGAATGAGTACACATGAAGGTATATGAGACATCATTTGCATTGTGACTGCACGATGTAGAATAATTGAATACAAGGACACTGCACTTTCAGTAGCTGGAAACTATTGTACTTGCTTGATGAGTACGGTGTACTTTTCATGGTCAATCGTGCGGTGCTTATTACCATTGATTGCAATGGTACTAAGGCAAAGTGTAATAGAAATTTGTGCAAGTGGGTCAGGGTGACAGGTCTAACTCTAGGCGAGACAAGTTTCCCACGTATGTCCTGCCCTTGATGTGCCCTGAACAATTGTGGGTGATTGTAAGGGGCTAGGGGACTAGGGACGAAGCCGGTCGACCAAGGTCACTAGACGTACCTAATTTGAGGACCCCTAGGTGCTGTGCTGTGATAGTGGGTGCTTCTTATCTTTCCATTCTTTTTTTTTTCTTTTTTTTTTCATGAGTACAACCATTACAATATGTTGAGGCTATCAGCCTTTCAATGGGTTGGAAAATGTCAAGCTTCGAAGGCTCAGAAAATGGATAGTACAATGATGATTGTGCCCTAGCCTCGTTGTTAGAGAAGCAGTTGGCGAAAGGGGGAGATACACTTGAGATATTGCAACCCTCCTTGCAGCACATGCAATGTGGGTACAATTGAGGTAACGACTGCCGTGAGCCAACTATAGAGCTTGACCCAGAAAGGGGGCGTGGCCCAGGAATGTGTTTTGGGTCAAGCAAGGGTGATTCGTGATTTCGGCAGGGTGGCTTTGCTGCGGCTCCTTGGGGGGTCGATGGTCTTGCGGTGATCGAGCATTGAACACTTTCGCCCAAAGATCTGTCCCATCCTGCATCCACTTGTCGCTTCATGAGAGTACAAGCATGGCATATGCCGCAACTATAATAAGCCAGTGCAATGCAAGGAGACATCATTGATCTGAATTCTATGGCGTTGACTTAGACATTTATCACCTGCGCTTGATTAGCTTTTTCTTTTGCTAAAGGCGTAAAATATATTAAACGCAAATATGAAAAGTTCATACAAGTCGGGAACATGTCCACACTTAACAAGTCGGGAACACTTAACCATTTAAAAACAAAAAGTTATGGCCAGTTATCATTTGATAAGCCCTTTATGCATCATGGGCTACTCGATTTGTACGAGGCGGGGCGAGTCTGGGTGGCCGGGTGATTGGGGCTCTACTAATGCGGGGCTCCCGTGGGGTGAGCAGGGAACATGTCGGTCGGGACATGAATGGTGTAATCCCGGCCCGCTACCATCTCCAGAATGTCTTTAAATAATTCATTAAATTCTTCTCTTTCTCGAGCTGCCCTTTCTACCTTTGAGCATCTGGGGCCCGAGCGGGAGCTGGGAGTTCGTGCCACTAGTGCTACCACCTATTGAGGATTTCGAGTCTCGACTTTCTTGACTCGAGGATTCTTCGGCCTTCGCCTTGGCCAGTGTCACTTAGGGCCTCGCTTCTTGGCATACCTCTTGATGGTGGGCACATAGCGTTCCGGTGGAGGGGCACATGCCACATGCTCCCGCCTTCTGCGAAGAGCGTCTTTGCATGCTAGATCTCCATGATTCTCCATGCGTTCCGCCGCAAAAGGAAACCTGCAAGACGCAATCCAAGGGTTAGACCTTGATACAGAATACAACTGTTTGCATGGAAGGGATTTTAGTGTGGTTTATGAAGCGCATATGACAAGAAGGGGAGGGGTGAGGCATGCGGTGTTTGTTGTAGAGGAATGGCCCCCATGCTGATGTTCGCGTGGCCTCCAGTCATTAGCGGATATTAGTTTATGCTAAGTCACATGGACTGGTTGTCGTGGAGTGGGACAGGGCACATCCTCGAAAGAATAGACCAAAAAGGGAAGCAAGTGTATTAGAAAGGACTACACCCTGCCTACACCATCAGAGTTGTTGGTCAAGGCTTCCTATGGTGGCAATGTGGGTTGTATGCTCTCACCTGGAGGTGGGGCTGGTCACACACTTTTAAATGCGTGATGAGAGGAGGACTTGAGGAGCTTAGTTTATCTGACCCCACTCTTCTCCCTGCGCCTGACTATCATTGCTTGTGTGTGTTGACGTTGTTTATACATAATGACACAAAAAGTAGTGTTTATTTATATACATATTTATGAATCCATGTCACTTCACGAGGATAAGAACCAAGTGTAGAACTCGGGGTTGTACCGAAGCGTGGCACACGCACCTAGTATTCGTGGCAGCTTACTTAATACTGATAGATATTTTGCCACATCGAGTAGCATGGAACCTTGTCCGAGTCTACTGGCTATATGTAACTCCTCCTCAGTGAGAACCTTATCAAACAGAGCGTTCTCTTGGCTAGTTCCAGCTAAGTCCATACCCCGAATGGTAGTCAGCATACTCGAAGGGAAGTTGGTGCCACGTAGGTTGGGTCTCTCTGAGACTGCCACTTGGCCAATCGCTCCTCTGAGATTGTCATGATCTGAGCCCCTAGTTCGGCCATTACAACGCGGCTTTCACACCAATGCTGCTCAAATTGACTCTAGCCTGCTGACAGTCACTTTAGTTGCTCTATGTCTACGAGATTCGGTCGGCAGAGCATTTCATTGAATGTGACGGTTAAGCGCAGTTCGTCAGCCTCCTCGTCAGGGATGAGTCGCATGCGTTCATGCAGGAGCCTGTCGTAGTGCCCGTTAAGATGTTCTTATTCTTCCCATATTAGAGGAAAGGTCAAGTAATCTCCGAGCTGCTCTTTGGGGATTGTGCCCATGTCCGCAAGGACGTAGACATATGCGACCACTTTGAGCTTAGCATCCAACTCAGTTAAGCATTCTGTGATACTTCTATGTTCAACGAGGGCTTTCTCGGTTGCTATCTCATGCAAAGTTCTAAGAGTTTCCTTAGGCTTTAGCATGGCTGGGGACTCAGGCCTAGATGAGCAAGACTGGTCAACGCTAGGATTTCTTATGCTCTTAGGGTTCTCACGTTTCTCCTGAGGTTTTGTTGCTTTTTTGTCATGGTTCTTCTCAGATGTGACTGGTATAGGTTTGTCACCTTGTTGTGATGACATTGTATCCACTCTTGATTGGTCAATGTGAGTTTCATTGTCAGTGGATAGAGTGTTGCAAGCAACTGTTGATGGCAACAGTTGCTTTGGTTTTTCAGAACACACGGATGTGTCTGAGGTTTCACCGCTATTAGGAGAGGCATCATTGGGTTCATTGATGGATGGACTCGATGCTTTATTCATCAGCTCTCCAACGCCCTTCGTCTCAATGTTCTTGGGGTCCACAACCACCTGCAACTGTTGTTGTTTTCTCTACTTTCTCCTCTTTTTCTTGGTCAGTGAAGGTGCCCCTCTCAACGACTCAGGACCTTGGACTAGATCAACCGTTGATGTGCTTGGTTGGGCCTCAGCCTTCTCTTTCTCTAGTGTATCCTTATGGGACATGGCAGTGGCCTGCTGAATAGCCTTGCTAGGTTGTGAGAGCCCAATTACCTCCCGTTTCGGAGGGTCTAGCTCTTATGCCAGCTCCCTTGAGTTTAACTCCTCCAGCCTAGGCTTTAGGCCCTTTGAAAGTGCTGGAGTTTTCGAGGAAGTTGGTTGCGACACCTCTTCCATAGGTGAACTTCTAAGGACACGTTCCACATGGGGTATTGTCACGGCCAAGGGCTGTGACTGATGTGATCCCTGATTGGAAGTAGTAGCAGCTAGTTTAGTGGGCTGGCTACCCTTGGTGGATTGCGGTGTCAAGTCCCTAGGGCGATCAGAAGTGGTTGTGTCTTTTGTTGGCCTTTGAGCACTCATTTTTGTAGATCGAACATGAGCTGATCTAGTCGCATTAGGTGGCTCAGGCATATCCTTGGGTCGAGAGCTACAGATGGCATCATGTCCCACCTCTTTGACGGTTGGAAGCTTAGATGGAGATAGAGATTGGAATTGAGCAGTCGCCCTTGACAACTGCTGTAGTGCTTCCTATGTTTGTTTGGGGCAAGAGGGCATAGGAGATCTAGGACTCCTAGGTGGATGAGGCACTAGCTGAATGATTTTCTCAAGGCTATTAGATGATTGTGCCATTTGCTTTGTTGAGCGAGTAGCCTTGCCATGAGCAATGTTGTGCCTATGATGTTTGTTCTCCCCTTGGGAAATCAAAGGCTCATTGGGCACTAATGGCTTTTGTGCACGCTCAATGGTTACATATAACATCTGCTTATCAAGCATGCTAGGTTGAGGCTCTTTCTTTCGAACACTCATGTCTGGTTTCTCACCTCGAGACCTAGAGTTTCTCTTAGATTTCCTCCTGTGCTTCGTTGCTTTTGATGCACTCTGGCCTTCAGTCGACCAGGGAGGTTTAGCAAGGGGTTTTGGCACCCAAATCCATCAGTTGCCTGCATAATACCCTTGAGCCCGAAGCAACGCCTTGGATATCCATCGTGGCGTTGTGCTGGCTCTCCATCGACGCCTCCGTCTATAAGGTTTGGGCTTCTTTTGGGGTCTTCTACGATATTTGTAAGTCCAAAGCCCGTCCTTGGCATTGTCTCTTGACCTTTTTGTTTCAAGCATGGCCTCACTCACTGGTCCTTGTTGTTCGACCTGTGCTTGTATCAACTCTTCCAACAAGTCCTTGCCCTCGTTAGTAGGCTTGACTGTTACGTCAGCATCTTCCTTGCCTTTCCCTCGAGGTTTGATGAGGCCACCCTTGCTAAAGGTTGTGACTATCCTCACACCCGGTAGTGTCAGGTGTATCCTCTCTGCTACATAGTCAGCCTCACACTGGGTCGCCCTTTTGAAGGGTCTTCCTAGGAGGGTTTCTTTCCCGCGGCTAGCACTATTTGGAGGAACATGAAATAGGATAGGCAAGCTTTCTGTTTCAATTGTCGCAAGGATTTTGCACTTCCCTATGAGTGCTTGTGGGTGACCCCCATAAGGGCTAAGAGTTGCACTAGTCGGTGTCAACTCTGGTTGGCCTAGTAGGGTCCATGATTCATAGGTCAAGATATTAAAATCTGCTCCTTCATCAATTAGAGCATCAATAGTATGCTCTCTTTTTGCGGTGAGTTTGACCCTAAGATAAGAAGGTGATACTATGTCTTCATCTTCCGGGTCTTGGCTTGTAAATTTAAGCCTTCTGATCGATGCCCTTGAGTTCTCAACTACACAACCAGATGTGGATTCCCCACTGATGTCTTGGATCGTTAGTGCAGTGCTATTCAAGGTACATCTCTCGTCAAGAGTGTCATGTCTAGTCATCTTGGCATTTGTAGCTTGCTGATGTCGCACTCTATTTCGACTAGACGCAGTTTGAACACAATGTATATGTATTCTTGTGGTGTGGCCTTTTTGCCCTGGATGGCTAGATTGGCCAATTGAGGTTTTAGGGTCTCTGTTTGTCTCTATTCGGGTATGGGCTTTTGGCTGCTCCCTTGCAAGTGAGAATCCATGCTCGTGTAGAGCCATTACTTCACTAGGGTCCAATTTGGAAGACCTGTCACGGCGCGCGTTTTCTCTCCAACCTACTTGGGGGAGGTGTGGAGGGGGCAAAGCGGGGGTCCAGGGGGACAGTCCCCCCGGCCCGCAGGGCCGTTACGATAGACGCTATATGCAATTTGGAGGACCGTTTATAGCCAAATTTTGAATTACGTGCTCTAAATTTTAGCCCGGTGATGGATCTGTGATGTGCCTTTAGCTCTAAGTAGCCTTTGGGGTCAATCTCGGGGTTTAGATGTGTCAAAATTTATGTTCTAGATACCTGTCCGATTTTGACAATTTTTTTGTCCGATTCTCAGATGTCCGATTTTCAGGAGTCCGATTATCAAAATCAGATGTCCTATTTTTGGTTGGTTTGATCGGCCTAATGGTCCGATTTTGGTCACGTCCAATTCTGGGAGTCGGATCAAAAGGTGGTCTGATTTTCAAAGTGGTCCGATTCTGGGAATCGGATCGGACAGGGTGGTCCGATTCCGGGAGGTCCAATTCTGAGCTAGTCCAATTCTGGGACTCGGATGGCCTGGTCCGATTCTAAGCTGGTCCGATTCTGGGACTTGGATGGCCTGGTTCGATTCTGAGTGGTCCGATTATGGATTGGTCCGAGTGTCCGAGTGTCCGAGTCCAACAGGTTGGTTCGAGTGTCCAATTCTCAAAATCCGACGGGTTGGTCTGAGTCCGAGTGGTCCGAGTGTCCGAGTCGGACGGGTTGGTCCGAATCTGAGTGGTCCGAGTGCCATGTGGCACGTCCGATCGGGCTAGTCTGATTCTGGGAATTGGACCAGAGACTGGTGCGACTCACTCTCAATCGGATGGTCCGATTCTGGAAGTCGGACGGTCCGACTCCAGAACTCGGGTGGTCTAATTCTGGGAATCAGACCACTGCGAGTTGGTCTGACTGCGTCATGGCGGGCGCGATTCCCGCACATTTGAGATGCGATTTCGGCGCGTTTGACCCCTCCTTACTGTCTGCTGCACACAATCACCACAGACTTCCTAGATCTGATTAGAGCACTTATTGGGAAACACCAGACTCACCTAGAGCAGCACGAATCGCTGTCGCCAAGAAATCGGGGTAGCACTTCCTCGTCCTGTGAACCAGAAGCTCTCTCTCTCTCTCTCTCACACAAGGCCAACCAAGGAAATGAGGTCTGTCCTGGCCTCCCATGCCTCTTAAGGTCCTTTCCCAGCACTGCAGAACCTCACAGCTAGTTCCCTGTCCATGTCTCACCCAGAAACTTGAATCTGGTCCCCTATTTCCCTGTTTTAGCCTATTATACAGCAACAGAAAACCCTACTGTTTGCTTGTTTTTTCTTTATTTTTTTCCTATCCTAAATGTATCCAAATCACAAAATAAATACCTATACTACTCCATTCCACAACATAAATCTCAAGAAAGCAAAAAACCTACTTGCCAAGGAGATCGAATACCCTCTTAAACCCCCTCGCTTCCTACCTATCTACCTCAAGCACCGGTTCGGAAAAAACCCTACTCCAATGCTCGATTCGAAGCGCGCAAGCGCTCAAGGCTTGAATCCGTATGTCCCGGCAACGGAACCAAAATGTGGGAGCTTTCACTCAACTGCCAAGACCCACGGACCGCTTATTGATTCAAGCATTCCAAGCCGAGCACTAATGGCTACCTCTCACATAGCCAACGCGCAATGCATACCTTACGGGTGTAGTGAGTTTACCTTGATGCTGTTCGAGTTACCTCCTCTCCCTCGCACTCCGGTAGCTCCACGATCCAAGTGCAAGCTTCAAGCAAGCTCCATACTCAAGCTCCACGCTCCAAGCTCCATTGCCGCGAGCAAGACAAGGGAAGAGAAGAAAAGAGAAGAAGAGAGGAGGTGATGGAGAGCTTCTCCTCCTCGGTCCCTCACCCTCACACACTCACTCCCTCCACTCTCACACTCCCTCTCTCAAGCACAAGCTCAAGCAAGCAAGAACAAGAAAAAGAAGAAAAAGAGGAGAGCTACTTTTGGCCACACACAAGAATGAGCTTCTCATTCACTTTTCAACTTTATATACAAAACCCTAAATCCCTTTTGGGCGGTCATCCCCTTTTCCCCTTTTTTACATGGCCGGCCGTAGCCTAGGCCCTTTTTCCCATTGTCCTTCTATCTTCCTAGATTCCTTTCCACCGCCCGTCTACATTTACAAATTGCACGGGTGAGAGCCCGGTGCTCTTTTACAAGATTTCAGGGTGCGTCTTTTTATTTTAAAATGCGCCTTTCCCCTTTTGCCTTTGCCTTGGACTTTTAAGGTTGCCCTTGTGCTTTTGGCATTTTCTCATTTTCTTTCTTCAGTCGGGCTACCTTTTTTCCGCCTTTTCCCTGCGTCTTTTCCACTTCCTTTTGCTTTCTTCATGTTGGGGTTAACAGCATTCACATGAAAAATTGATAAAAATGCACCCAAAACATGATAAAAATTTAATAATAGAAAATATTTTCATTCGAATGGAGTGCAATATAAAGGAAAAATGCATAATATAACCATATAATCGTGGCTATCAAATCGAAATATAGGTTCAATGAGAAATAAATATGTTCAGATAGAAAAATGCCAAAAAAGCATACCAAAAGTAGAACAAAAATTAATTCGAGAAGATCTGTTGGTCGAAATACAGAGCAATGAAAAGGGTCATCTTTCGAGGATGCCTCCATGAACGTCACACAATAGGAACCTTCGAAGTTTTGTTTGGGTTGTAGGACTGGTGGTTGTTGGCACAGTGCATCATCATCATCCTCTCATGAGAAGGATGAATTAGGGCAACAAAACCCACTATTGAAGGAAGGCTTATTCTGCTTAATCCATTTCTTATAAAGGTTTTGCATATGAGGAGATCCATTTGCCAATCTAAAGGGTATCATAGTCATTCTGTCCACAACAACATGGGGTCTTTTGCTTCTGTAGCTACTGGAACTTCCTGCTCATCTAGAGCCCAAGAGGAACACCAAGAAAATGGAAAATCTACTACAAGAAAATCTATATTGTATCATCAACAAGCATGTTCTTCATACTTTATGTGACCACAATAAGGAAAAGAACACTAGGAACAAGAAATCTTCACATAGCTTATTCTCCCACGGCTTTGACTTGAACAAAATCGATTATGCTCTTCATATTCTTCATAAAATTCACCAAGAGACCGCAAAAACACAAGAGAATATACCATTTTGAATGGAAATTCTTCTTCAAAGGTTCCATTGCTTTCTCTCACAATCTCTCACTCGTAGATACATTGTTTTGTGTAGATTTTCTATCTCTCACTCACACACACTCTCAATAGTACAATGGGATAATCAATAATAATCATTCATAATAGCTCTTTGGTCATGGATACCCCCCCAAGAGGTATGTCTAATATGAAAGGTCACCAGAGCAACTATAGTGTCTCTTTGTAGCTCAACAGTGTCACTGTCACTTCAATTTTTACTTAAGTCTTCAATAAGTACTTCTTCCACTTCTTTGAGCTATTTTGAACTTGTATTCATCTCTTCCCAAGGTTGAAAATTTTTCCCAAGCTACACATTCATCCATCATAACACTTACAAAGGTATATAGAACAGAGACAGAGGCTCTACAGAAGCTCAATAGAGGGTTTACAAAGCCATATTATAGAAGGTCATCAAAAAGATGTTAGCTTAACTAAAACCATTCAAAACCATCAAGAATCAACCAATAAGCTTCCAAACACTCTCAAACTTCATCAATCATAATTCCATCATCTCATTTAGAAAGAAAACAGAGCAAAACAGAAGCTCAACAGAAAAACAGAACAATCAAACACTAACAAAACATCATATCTCCACTAAAAATCATCACGAGTTTCTCAAACATAATCAACCTCATCCAAAACACTCCCAAACACTTCCAAAACAACTAATCATCATATAAAATCCACCAAATATCAATCATTCAGTCCACAAAAATATCAAAAATCTGCCAAAAAATCAAGTCATTTCAACTCTTAACATCATTTGTGTCTTGTGCGAGTAGGATAGATTCTTTCAGCTTGCTTTCATAGTCTTCTTCTGCAATGTCATCTTCATCCTCTTCAGAATCTGTTTCTACCTCAATGGAGGCTTTGTAAGAGAAAAATAGACTCTCTATTGTGTCCTCGGCCTCTACTTCTACGTCTATCTTTGCTTCTATTTCTCTCTCTGCTAGGGTCTATGTCTCTGTCTCTATCTTTGTTGTTGTCTCTGCTACAATGATGTAGCAGGGAAAACAATACATCCATGCTTTTATCTCACTGTTAGAGGTGACTTTAGAAGTCAATATAGGTTCATGCATGAGTTATTCACCCATTGACAAAGACTTTGCTTCTTTCAGAAATTAGCTAACATTGCCCATTGTTAGGGACTGTGCCTCTGTTTTCTTAGGAAAATTTTGTTTGATAGCTTCTTTGTCTCATTATATGCCATTTGTTACTTCGTTGAAAGAGTCTGATACAACTTCAATGGAAGTGGATCCATTATCTTTTTGCGAGACATACAACTTTAACACCACTTTATTAGGTCATTTGCCTAGGGTTAGGGTTTCTTTGAGCCAATCCGTCCATGCCCTTACTTCAAAAAGCCATGGTCTTCCTAGCAACATATGGTATGAGGTCCCATGGGAATTTGATTTTACCACTAGATAGGTTTGCCAATAATCTCTTCCTGCAAGGCTTGTCTTCACATATGAAAAATGCCCGAAGGCTTAATTTTCATTTGGTCTACCATTTGATAAACCATTGCATAGGTTGCATTCCTTGCAAGCCTAGATTCTTCATTGTCACATCCATCACGCTAGTTGAGTTTGATAGGGCTACTAGGCACATTCACATGGGAAAAATAGTAAAAATACGTGTAAAAAAAACTTAATAACATGAAATCTGTGTGCCAAAATGAAGGGGAGAAAAAAGGAAAAATGTCTAAAGGGATGCACAACATAAGGCTATCCAAGCATCACACCATTGCAAGGAGAAGAAAGCATGATCACAAGAAAAAATAGGAAAAAACATAGAAGAAGATACCCACAAACACACAAAAATGAATAGCAACCAATCCATGTATCAGAATGATGGGCTATTAAAGGAAAAAATGCTTTAAAAAAAGAGAAATATCATGGCTATAAGGTGAAGCCACATGTCCAGTGCAATAAAGATACTTTCGTATGGAAACACATTCAATTCATAGAAAATTCATCAAAAATTAATAACTAAGGAACCTTACTTGGAATAGAGGAAAGTACAAAGAAAAAGTGTCGAGTTTGAAGCGACAAACATGTTGAGATATTTACAATCACACCCACTGTGGCCTCTTTGTATGAGGCAGTTTAGGCTTAGGACATGCAGGCAGACTGAATCCCATATGCATAGAGAGGGAAAACTGCTACCCATCCAGCCACTATAAAGCATTGTACTTGACTACCACTTTTCATATAGAATGAATACAATGTCATGATGCTTTGTACTTTCAATTAAGTGTCTTGTCTTTGTTAGTCCTACACAAGATTGTGTTTATGAGTCCAAACTGCCATCTTGGAACTTAATTCACTTATGTAACAGTTTGTCTCTACTTGTTTATGTCATCATGAGTTTGGTCTTCATCTTCCATCCGCCATAGCATCTTCCATGCTCTAGATCCACATCTTTTTACATGGTATCAGAGCCCAGTCGGGCATGGCACTAAAATTGATGTGATTAATGCATTGTGACTGTATCATAATCAGACACATTTTTGTTATAGCAGTAGGTCGTATAGCAATGCCATCATCTGGCAATGAATTTCGTGCTACAGCCCTAGGGCTTTTCAAGGTCATGACCTAAGCTTCCTCCCCATGAAATTTTATGGCAAATGGTTCAGTATATGAGCTGCTATAGTCATTTTATCAGACCCCTATCAAACCCTAACATAAGGAAGCCATAGCCATTTCACTTCAAGCTCCTCTTCCGTCTCACTCTTCTCACTCCATTGGAAGGTTTTGCCACTCTGATCTGAACTCATAGCTCAATTTTCAGCAAGGATTTAAGTGTTTTACCAACAAGATTTGTCCATCACACCAGCAAGGAGGGGACTCAAGCAACCGGTTTGTCAAGCAAAGCAACATTAGTTGTATTAGTCTTCATGTTCATGTCCCCCTCAAGCAAATGTATCATCTTTGAGGTAGCAGAAATGACTTCAAACTCTTGCACTTTCTCCAAGGTAGCAAGCATTTCTTCAAATAGTGATAGCACTTGAATGCTCACAACTTCATTCCCTGTAGGTAAGACAAGCACATCTTCTATGTGGTTGAAATGAGCAACATGAGTAATGTTACTCTTCATGGGAAGTAGCCATATAGAAATCTTCTTATTTGACATTCCCTTGATAGGATATCAGCTCCAAATGACTAGCAAAGAGTTGATCTTGAATGTGCTAAAGAGCATAAGTGCCAAGAAGTATTGAATTAGTATCAAGAGATTCTATAGTTTGAAGGTGATAATTCTTGATGCTTGTTGTTGCTATATATCAAAAACATCCTTGCCACATTTGTTGGATCAAATAGGAAATAATAGAGCAAGGGCAAGAGATGGAGATGAGAGGATTAAAAAACGATACCACCTCATTAGGATGAGAATGATGGATATTAGCAACAACATGAAAAGTAGTAAGGAGCGATGCCCAAGGGAAAGAAGGATTGTCGGTTGTGATTGTCGGGATCCCTAGGGAAGGAAATACTTCTTCAGATGGCAATCATTAATCAAGAAGGGATCATTAGAGGCATCGATGGGGCTGGTACTTGGACATGGCCATTAGGATTGATAGTGAATACCTTGTAGGGGCCCATGGAGCTTTCATGGGAACTTTCCAAAGCGCAAACCATAGGTGAGGACTAGGTCACCTTCCTTGAATTCTTTGTGCTTAATGAAACTATCATGGTAAACCTTTCGTTAAGCTTGTGTAGCTTCCACATACTGTAATGCCATCTTGTGAGTCTCCTCTAGATATTCCAATAGGAGGTTGCATTATTGCAGGGACTCATCATCTCCGAGCTACTCTTTGATAGCTACTTGCAAAGAGGGTAGTTCTAGCTCGATAGAAAGACTGCTTTTGTGCCATACACTAGTTTGGAAAGGTATCTATCTTGTAACAACTTTATAAGAGGTTCTATATGTCTAGAGGGCCTCTGTAAGATGATCCCAATCGTGATGATGTGCAACAATCATCCTTGTCAAGATCAAATAGGTGATGTGATTGGTAACTTTGACTTGGCTATTGACTCTGGGGTAGTACAGATCTTGTAAAGCTCTACCAACTCTTCCATAATCCTATTTAGAAAGTGAGTGTCTTTATCACTTACTAACTGTAAGGGACTACCAAAATGGATAATAATGTTCTTGTACAAGAACAGAGCCATCTTATTGCCATCATCTCATTTGAGAGCTTTGACTTCACACCACTTCCTCAAATAATTTTGTAATATTCCTGCCACAATGCTTCATATCAAGAAACGAATTCGGGCTTGAGGCATTTTCAAAATTACTCATTGAGCTATCACATAAGTGACCACATGCAATTTTCTTCATATCGAGTCTCACATTAAATCAATTTTGCAATCCGACACTCCCAGCTAACAAAAAGAAAAGATGCCTTGTGAATAATATTATGATGGCTTGATCATAAATTTTTCCACATTATATTTGATTTAACATTTCTGACTTCATTTAATGCATCAAAGATCGTATTGATTTTGTAACCGCAAGACAAATCACAAAAGCCTTAATCAGTAGATAAAGAACGCGCAAGAATGAGCATGATATTGAGTAAGTTAAGTATCAAAGAGTATGGCGTGACTTTATAAACTAGATAATTCATGAGGTAACTTGGCCAAAAACCACCAGATGAAGTCGTTTTGAAAAAAAAAAAGACATTTTTGAAAAATTAGGCCAAAAATCATGACTTTTTTATGCCTGGAGAGAGAGAAAGCATTTTAAAATCATCCCCATGCCAACATCCAACAGGTAAGCAATCAAAATGCATTTTTTATAAAGCTTACTTAGCTCTTGACAAGTAGCCAAAAGAATGAGTCAACTGCATGCTCCCTCTCATGGCTATAAATACACCCCCTTTCATTCACAAAGAAAGCAAGAAGAAAGACCTCATGATGATGGAAAAATTTCTCCGCTTCTCTTTTCCATTTAGCTTGAGCCTTGAAGAAGAAAGCTAGAATAAAGTTTTCAGAAAAACAATCAGCATTACACTTAGATATAACTAAATGAAAATTGATCTTTCTAGATAACGTTAAAAGTTTCGGACATCATCAATTAAACCATGGAATATGAGTAGAATAAGATAAAAATGATTTTCTTACTGATAACACATGCAATGTTAATATTAATGATTATAGTAGTGAGAGCGTCAATATCTTGAGTTGACCTACGCATGAATCAACGAGAAAACCTAACGTAAAATATCGAGAATGTTGAAGCAAAAACAACTATGAAATACTCAACAACCCTGAAACTATCAATATCAGGAAATTAAATAAATATTGAAAGTTTGTAGGACTTGTTGGACATTGATAAGAATCTATCGATACAAATTCTAAAGTCTAAATAGACTTGGAAAAGCATTTGAAATCGTGCTAAGCGTAGGTTAGGGCAAGGTAGCACATGAATTGTTTGCCATAGGTCTAAATGCCCATATTTTCTTTTAGGACAAAAATACCAAATTTTTCATAACGATAAAATAGACTTCAAATTTGTGAAATATCTTGTAGATCCCGAAAAAAGAGTTACAAGTAGGAAGCGAAACCTTAAGAATAAGGTGGGACTTTAAAAGAGAAACCCTAGATTTGGGTGGGGCTCCTTCCTATGCTAAAAACACTTGTCGTTGTTTCTTTTTTTATTTGTGTATGAATTGATGGTTGCACATGAATGATTGATTGTGCTTATAGCAGTTAGATCTGATTGTAAATATATAATCAAGATATTAAGGGGGATTTTTTTGTACCACTACGAGGAGCTTTGAACCCACGGCCCCGACAGCAAGAGGTCGCTCAGTGAGGAATCCATTAGGTAGGAGGAGGCGGGAGTGCCAGGGGGCTCTAGCCATAAATCTCTCGATCGCTCCTAGGAATTGCTTGACGCTCATACGAATCATGATGGGATCCTGGAGTCCGTGATACTAGTGAAGGGACAGAAATCTTAGATGGTTTGTTTTCTTCTACACACAGACACAATGGATTTTTCGGTGAACGGAGGTTTATATTTTGCATAGGCAAAAAGGAAAAAAGCATTGTAGATAACTTTGTGAAATATGTTTTGCCAAAAGACTATTTTCTGTATCTTTGTGTTGTGTTGTAAAATTATGCGAAGGAACATGTGATAACAGGTTAATTAATGAAGCTGCTTTCATATGTCATAACTTAATGTGATAGATAATTAGAAAACTAAAGAGAACCATTTGTGAAAAGTGGATGGGTGAGATCCTTGACGGATCCATCCTACGGATGGGTAGTCCCAGTAAGCTAGGAGCTTCTCTCAAGAGATTGAATGAAACGTTAATTAGGAAAAATTAGGTAGAGTCAAGCATTGACTTATCTAGGGTTAGGTCTTAAAACCTTATCTTAGGGGAAAGGTGCGACGGCTGTGCCAGAACTCTATTAAGGTTCCCTGAATCCTAACCAGTTTCTAGAAAAAAGCTTTGCACTCCATGAACCAAGGGTAACTACAATCACTCCAGTCAGATGAGAAGCCCCTGTGGGACACCTTCGATGGAGCTAGTTGATGCATCGAGACCTCAGTTTGTCAAAATAGGACTATGAGCTTGTAGGTTAATCCTCGTGGAGATGGCCGGTACCTTCCATTATGGGGTGGACTCTAGGGAACCTAGACAATAGACCCCATGCATTCTCACGAGTGTTGGGCAAAGCCGTCTAGGATAGTTCCCCGATGGACCACTAAAGCATGCTGCAGGGAATTGTTAGGTAGGCATGTGACAAATTTTTACATACTAAAATGTATTTGTTCTATTTCCTTTTTTTTGGAGGGTTGATTGGGCCCATGAAGTCGATGCCCCACTTTTCGAATGGCTTCGTGGGAAGGATGGGTTGCAGTGGCATGGTACTGGATTTGGTATGCTTCTCCATTTGTTGATAGGCATCACAATGATTACAGTAATCATAGGTATCTTTGTGTAGTGTAGGCCACTAGTAGTAACATGTGAGTAGAGCCTTTCTGGTTGTCGCTTCTCCTGCAAAGCATTTGCCACACGGCTTGTCATGGCATGCTTTCATTACTATCCCAATCTCATCTCTCACAACACATCTCCATAGCACTTCATCTTTGCCTTGCTTGTACAATGTGCCATCTAGCAACATATACAAGGCTAATTTCAATCGAAGCTTCTTCTTCTCTCTGCAAGAGATGCTCGAGGGGTACTGTTGTGTAGCCAAGAGGTTGGCAATGTCTATATACCATGGGATTATTGTTTTGACCAAAAGCAAGGAATCATTAGGGAGGTCTAGATCATCCTATTGTTCTTCTTCAGTTTGAGGGATCTGTGTGATAGATGATCGACTAGTACATGGGAGAAATCGAGCTTGGTAACCACTTCAAAGTCAAAACCCTAGAGTAGGAGTAACCATCACATCTTTTTGCCTTTCACATCATCTTTGTTCATTAGAAAGGATGGTGTCTCATGATCCACATAAAATTGGAAGTGCATGTAAGAACAATCCTTAGGGTGTCTTCTTGTCAATATACTTTCAAATTTCTTTCAGAAGCTAGGGGATAGCATTAGTAATTGTTGGAATGTTAGGTTTGGTTTAAAGGTATCTAGGTCTTTGACCAAGTCATACTCTTTGATAGGATCCATTGGCTTCTCTAGTTGACTAGGGAATGGAGCAACACCCACTTTCATCTTTCCTCTTTCTTCTAGAAGTAGCAACATCGGAACTTCTTCTATTATTGGAGGTACTTCTACATCATCTATCTCTTGGACCTCTGGTCTTATCTCCTAGACTATCTTTGTGTCTCTTTGTGGTGTTAAAGTACTCTATACTGCATTATTATGTTTTGTATTGTTCTATTTCTCTATTGGAAGATTAAGCTTCACAAATTTGGATGGAGGATGATTTTATTTTTGGATGAGTGGTTTCTTTTTCTTAGCATGTGCAACTTCAATCCCACCAAGTTGAATGCACGTTCTTGGGCCTTGGTCTGACTTTCAGTAGCACTGGCCTTCACAGGGGCTGGACTCGAATAAACACAATATTAGTGAGTTTGGGAATCTCCCAATTCTCATTTTTTTAATACTAAAAAGGTGGCACCCAAATAACATGCCCATAAGTTTCTCAAAACCGTATTATATGACCTATCATTGGAAAGTGCTTGAAAAATGAAATCTATTGAGCTATAGAGCGCCCGATTTGGAGTTATTGTGTTCAAGTTATGACAAATCCAAAGATTTGACCACGTGTCCCAAACTTATGGGAAATTTCCATATTCCCCAATATGGTGTTAATAGTCTTCTGCAATGTTTCATTGTCCTTTGTATCAATTGTATAAGGTCTTATACAATCCTATCCTATTCTTACTAGGAGTCGATCCCAAGAATTCAGGGAAGCCCTCGTAAGAAAACAACACCAAATTGCATGGCTAAATGATAAGAGTGAAGCAAAAGGCTTGGATAGGCTAGATAAAGCGCAATTTATTGATGCATGGTAGACTTCTTTGGAAGGGGATACCTCAACAACATTTCATTCCCTTGCCACTTCAACAAACTCTCCCAATTTATCAGATGATGAGGAAATATTTCCTCTTGAACATCAAGATAATCCTCCTAAACAGGCACTTGAGAAGTTACAACATATAGTATTGGGGAGGACATTGCTATTACAGAGTGCTAGAATCCCATCTCAAAGGTCTCTGCACTTTAATCCTTTTTACCACCTCAAAGGAAGCCCAAGAAGCAAAGCATAATGAATCCAAATCAATTGGTTAATCCAAAGGTTCAAGCACCTAAATTTTCAGGCAAAAAGAAGGAAGAATCTGACTGCCATGTGGCACAATTTGAGACAGGGTGGACATCTAGTGGATTCAACTAGATGTATGGAAATTAGGTCAAGAAGCAGTAGTTTGTTGCCACCATGCGGGGAAAGGCCATGGATTGGTTTGCCAATTATGGTATGGTAGCTTTCAATATATATGATGCTCTAAAAACAACATTTTTGGACAAGTTTCGTAAAGAAAAAACTGCGGAAGATATTTTAAGGAAGATCAAGAAGATAAAACAAAAGACTATACTAGTGGAGGACTATGCCCAGAAGTTTAATAACTTGTTGAATAGGTTAGATGTTGATGATGCACCTTCAGTTGAAATGAAAATTACCTATTTTATGAAGGGTTTGAGGGGTAAGATTAGGAATCCCATCACCAATGTGGAGATGGGTTGAAATGATACATTGGATGCATTGATCAGGGCTATTACGAGAGTGGAGAGGAGACTTGGTACCTCAAGATCAAAGACTCGTAAGGATGAGGATTCTTTGGTTTCAGATTCTGATGTAAGTTCAGTTTCAGTTCAGACACAAATAGTGATGATAAGGACAGTGATTCCAATTCAGATTTAGATTATGATTACAGTGACTCTTGTGATGATGAGTCTAGTAGGAAGAAGCACAAGAAGAAAAAGAAGAAATTAGAATCAACGAGGACTAAGAAGAGGAAAGTAAAGGTTAAAGATAAGAAAAAGGAAGAGGCCAACAAGCTGGATAAAAAGATTAAACAAAAGCTGAAGGATTTGGGTCTTTCTGATACCATGAAGAAAGAAAAGTATTGTGCACTATATCAAAGTACTGTGAGGATGGAACAACATATCTGAGTGATGCAGTCTAGGCCAAGACATATTCAATCAACTGAAGTCAATTAGATTATAACTGACATCATACCTCAAGGGCCCAAGAATGCATGCAAGAAAGCATTGGGGAAATTTCCTGGCATAGTAGCAAACCACCCAAATGGGAGCATGTGGAGGTCAAGGACACTTTGTTGGTCCAAACTGTGAACTTTGGGCAAGGCATAGGATTGAGAGAGGAATGCTAGTAGCATGGTCCCACATTGACGGAAGACCTACAGGAGCATCTCATCCACGACATCCACCTACCCTAGTTGTAGCAATCCTCATTGAATTATCTGATCAAGATGAGGAAAGGAAATTTCCTGAAGGTACAAGTACTGCTAGTAGTTGTGAGAAAATTCAGCAAGAGGAGCTTCAAGAAATTGCAAAGGAGGTGTCAGGTAACACTAATGATGTAAGTATGCATGTTCAATGTGATTGTTCTAATTGTATTGAAGTAGAGGATTGTCAAGAGGAACCAATGGTCTTAGTAGTGACTAGAAGCCAAGTTGGTATGAAGCTTGATTGGCAAGAACAAGAGAAGACAAGAAAAAGGAAATAAAGCAGATTAGAAAGTTGTAAAAACTTGCTAAAAATTCTGAATTTGATCAAGTTGATGTAGGGGATTTAGATATTCAAAATTTTGCACTTTGCAAGAGCATCTTCTTGAACAACAAGAGTATTTTCTTGAGCAACAGAATCAGGTTCCTGATCCTTAGGAATGGTTCCCAAATAGTATAGTTTCTGCAAAGTTACAACAAGGAGGTTCACAAGAGCTATTCCAAGCCCTAGCAAGGTGTTCTCTACACTTAACCCTAGAGCAGATTTTATTTTAATACTAGGATTTAAGGAAATTTTACTCTTGAAGATTAGGCAAAAGCAACAAGAAGTTCTTGAAAGTACAATAGTTCATGATCAACAAGTTCGTGATTGTTAGGTAGTTATGCCAACCCAACAAGAAGTTGTGGACTATTAAGTGCTTACCATTCAAGTTGAATAAGTAAGAAGAGCACATGATGATGTCTTGTTGGGTGGGGGTTCATGAGTTAATATACTTCCTGAACATACATATTTGGCAACTAAGCAAGAGAAGCTACTACCAACCCCATTTCAGGTCAGGATGGTAGATTAGAGGAGGTTACAACCTTTGGGTTTTCTTCAGAATCAACAAATTTGAGTGGCTGGCCTAAAATTTAGGGTGAGTTTTGTTGTCTTAAAAATGTCAGAAATTGGGGGTTCTTATACAATACTTTTGGGTAGACCATGGTTTAAATTGGCCAAATTGAACCAAGACTGGGGGAATGATTATGTGTGTATTCCCAGAGGACTTAAGGAAATTAGGTTGTCAACAATTAATAAGGTCAACTTGAAGAGTTCCTCTAGACATGTAGTAGCTCAAACTATTAACCTTGTAGATGAAGTGGAAGATGATGAGGAGGAATTATTTCTTTAAGCAAATCCTTCTGTGGTTCTAGTCTTTGAAATAGGTGTGGATAGTATTTATTCAGGAGTATCATGATCCTTTTATAAATGTAGGGAATGAAGTTGTGGAAAATCAAGTAGTTCACAATGCATTAGCCAAGACAGAATTTTGAAGGCCTTCCTAAAGGTTAGGCATGACTTGAATTCCAGGATAGGCCAGGGAATGAGTAGTATAAACTAATTCAAGACCAAGGACATAGTCATCCTGAAGTTTCCCAGCAAGATATACGTGAAAAGAAGTAGACTGCTTTGGACAGTTCTATGGACAATCCTGATGTGTTGGAGGCAGAAGGGCAAAAATCCATCATTCAGGCTGAACTAAGATATGAGCATACAATGAGAAGATCTGCAAGGATAGTTGAGGATGAGGTTCAAGAAGTTAATTTAAATATTGAAGGGGAGGCCAAACCCATTAAGGTCAATATTTTTGTGGAAGAAAACTTCAAGCAGAATCTTATTAAGTTGTGTAAAGAATTTCATAACATTTTTACTTGGGATTATACGGACATGAAAGGATTTGATCCAATCGTGTCAGCACATGATAAATTTGAAGAGAGATGCTAAGCCAATTATATAGAAAAGGTATAGAATGAACCCTAACTATGCTAAACATGTCAATGAAGAAAGTGAAAAGCTTTTGAGAGTTGGGCTCATCAAACTAGTTAATGAGGTTAATGAAAAAATTGACAAGCTTTTGAGAGTTGGGCTCATCAAACTGGTTAATGAGGTTACTTGGTTATCTCCTACTGTTGTGGTGCCCAAGAAGAATGGGAAGATTAGAGTCTGTGTGGATTACAGGAAAGTAAATGCAGCTATCATTACAAATCCCTTCCCGATTCCTTTTACCGACTCTCTCCTTGATGATGTGGCAGGCCATGAGATGTACAATTTTCTAGATGGGTTTTTAGGATACAATCAAATTAGGATGCATCCGAAAGATATGGATAATACATCTTTATCACTGAGTGGGGAGCATATGTTAGCATAGTTATGAACTTTGGACTGAAGAATGGACTCTTGAGATTCAATGAGCTACTCATAAGACATTTGGGCCATATCTAACAACTTTTATGTGGGCATTTATTGATGATTTTTGTGTTTTTGGTAGCAGGAAGAGAGAGCATTTAAAACACCTTAGTTTATGTTTTGAAAGATGTCGACGATTTGGCATGTCATTGAACCCCTTTAAGCCAGTGTTTGCAGCAAAGAGGGGTGTGCTTTTAGACCACATCTTGTTTGAAGAAGGTATGAGTATACATCCAAGAAAGATTGCAGCTGTCCAAAAAGCTAAGGCTCTAGTTATTATGCAAGAGGTAATGAGGTTTGTGGGCCAAGCGAAGTGGCATAGCTGGTATTTAAGGTACTTGTCATATATTTGTTCTCCTCTTACAACTTCAACCAAGAAAGGGACACAGCTTGTTTGGAGGGAAGATTAGGAGAAAGCATTCAATATTCTCAAGAAGATGTTATTGGTAGCTCCAATATTGCAACCTCCAGCATGGGATCTACCTTTCCATGTTTTTGTTGATGCATTTGATCTAGTTGTGGGAGATGTGTTGATGCAGGATAAAGTATTCGACTGGTATGGACCAATCTATTATGCTAGCAAAAGATTGAGTAATGTTGAAAACAATTATTCAATTACAGAAAGAGAAGCACTTGGCATGGTTTTCTCTGTGCAAAAATCTAGGCATTATTTGTTGGAAAATCGGGTAATCTTTTATATGGATCATCAAGCACTCTTATTCCTGTGATAAACCCCAATTGATAGGTAGATTGGCAAGATGGATGTTATTATTACAAGAGGTTGACTTCAAGGTTATCCATACCCCAGGGAAAGAACATGCTATAATTGATTATTTAAGTAGATTACAAATGATAAGGCTGAAGTAGGTGTTCTTGATTAGCTTTTTGATGCTGAAATCTTTGAGGTTCAAGTAATAGACCCTCATTCATATTATGACTAGTTGTTGTGTTTCCTAAAAGAAGGGATTATGCTAGCACACCTTACAGCAAATCAAAGAAGAAGATTGGCACTGAAAAGTAGAGCATTTCAAGTTATTACGAACACGCTGTATAGAAGGAGAGTAGATAATGTCTTGAGAAGGTGTGTTTCTGAATTTGAGTAACCAACAATTCTTCATGAAGCTCATTCCGGACTGTCTCGTGGTCATTTTTCAGGGGAGATTACAAGCAGGAAAATATTGCATGCAAGTCTATGGTGGCCTATTGTGTTGAAGGATGCTCATCAGTATGCCAAAGAGTGTTTACAATGTTTGAAGGAGAGTCAAGGATAGGATGCAAGATCATCATGTACTACCACTTGAGCCATTTCAAAAGTGGGGGATTTATTTTGTTGGGCCTATTAAGCTAGTTGCAAAGAGGACGGTTGCAAAGAGGACATGAAATCAATATATCTTGGTTTGCAATGATTATGCTACAAAGTGGGTGGAAGCTCAAGCCTTGAATGATAATAAAGCATCTAGTGTGGCCAAATTTTTGTATTCTAATATTATGACTAGGTTTGGATGCCCTATTGAGTTGGTGAGTGATAGGGGTAAGCATTTTTTAAATTAGGTTATCCAAGAAATATGACTGTTATGCACATAATTTTGCATAAGAAGACTACCCCCTATCATCCTCACGCTAATGGTCAAGCTGAAAGTTCCAACAAGATTTTACTCTACATTCTGAAAAAAATTGTTAAGGATAACAAGGAAGATTGGGATGCTAAACTTGATTCAGCATTGTGGGCTTTCAAGACAACATACAAGGTTACATTAGGGCTTACATCCTTTAGACTTGTCTATGGATTAGAAGCTGTGGTCCCCATGGAATTTATGGTACCAAGTTTGAGAATTGTTGTTGTACATAAATTGGATCCTCAGGAGTCATTGTAGCATAGAATGGAACAACTCCTGAAGTTGGCTAGGATAGGGTATTGGTTGCCTACATTTCAAGAGTCACACAACAACGCAGACAGGCTTGGGTCAATAGACATGTTTAAAAAAAACTTTTTCAGGAAGGAGATTGAGTTGTAGTTTATAATTCCCAACTTGGAAAATTTCCTAGAAAATTAAAATTTTGGTATGCAGGCCCATTTGTGATCTTCAAGGATATTGGTTAGGACACATTCTTATTAAAAGATTTGCAGGGACAGTGATCTGCATGTGGCTCAATTTGTAGCAGATGCACCATCTATTTCAATTCATTCTCAAATGCATCATGTTTGTATAGGAAGACTTTCTAATGTAGTGGGGGTTATGCAAAAACTAATGGCTTCTTTTTAGGAGTATGACAAGCAAAATGTTCGGAATGTAGTTCAAATTAGGGACTTGTAGGATCAGTTGTTTGCTTGCCAGAAGACATTTGAGGATTTGACTTAGAAATTGCAAAAAAAAAGGGCTAAGTATAAGGCCATGGAATCTCAGCTTGGGGGAAAAATTGCAAACTTGCAGCAGTTGTTGGATAGGAATACGATGTCTACTGCCTTATTTGAGAAGTGGACTAATGAGCTTAGGACCAAATGTCAGACTTCAAGTTGATTATAAATTATTGTTAGAAAGATTTCAACCACTTTAGGAGGTTGAAAAGTAGATCTTGTGGAATGTGAAAGTTGCAATAGATGCTTCTATGATTTAAAAATCCGAGTTGAAGATATTAGGAATGCTTTAGTGGGTGATGTGAAAAATGCATGGCAAATGGTTGCAAATAAGTTTGACGGTATGGTCTCTAGGCCATATCATATGCTTCAAGATGTTTTTTTTAAAGAAAATTATGATGATGTGGTGCATGAGAGAGATGTCTTGAAATTGAAAGTGATAGATTTAGAGACTAAATGTATGGATTTGAATGTCAAGTTGGAGCAGGCTTTGGAGACAAAAAGACAAAGTGATGAATATGTGGCTTCTTTACTCTAGTAGAGGGATTTCAGTCTGATGACAGGGATGTCGTGCTTCAAGAGGTGCTCTATAAGGTTCATGAGGACTTTAGTGTCATGGATCATGATTTTGTTGAAGATCATGTTGTTGATGGTTTGGTGTGCTAGCTCTCTTCTTGTAGAGATATCATCCTTTATGATCCTAGCTTCCTTTAGCTGTTAGCTTTGTTGTACTTTTTGTTGTTACTCATGACATGTTTTAGTTCATTCCACTGACTTTTAAAGCCAATTATGCAATTGCACCAGAGAGCTTTGAGTATCCTAGAGGGGCTCTACTCAACTGCTGCTCAATGTGGGGTGCAAGGCCTTTGAAAAGGCATAACTCTATTCTTTGAGTTGTTGTTCGTCATACTTAGTTTCTATGCTTTTCGACAGTTAGTTGCGTGCTTGTGGGTTTGGTCTTGACTATCCCAATCATCCACCGAGCTGTGCTAGGTGTTAGGGCTCGAATTCCATCATCTATTTAGTACTATTTCATACCTTAATACTTTTATGCATGTAGGCTTTTTGAATCATGTGTAAAGCAACTTTATATGTCATATGATGTTTCACTTGAAATTCGAGCACATGTCAAAATCGTCAGGCAATTATATTTGATCAAAAATTATGTGATGGAATATGATTCACGACAGTTCCTTGATGTGGTTGTTGCTGATGCTTGATCCTATTGGTCTTTGTTTGTTTTCTGAGTAATAATGTTGCTTTCTTTCAAGTTATTCAATTAAGCATAGTCATGCTAATAAATTGTGTGATATTTCTATGGATAGCAGTTCTATGTTGTTGAATATGATATGTGTTTCATATCTTAGTGTCTTTCCTAAATATTATATGCTTATAACTGCTATAAACCTGCTCAAAAAGTTTCATGCAGTATTTGGGTCATTTTAGGCAGATCGCTGTGTCTTGGATTGTTATGGTGTTTTGAGAGGCTATAACAGATTGGTCAAGAGGGTCCTCTATTTTGATTCTGATTCAGAGCTCCTGTTGGGACTATTAGTTTTGTTGGTTCCAATTGGTAGGGTTCCATTGTTATTGTTGAGTTGCCATTAGGGGAATAGTTTGAGGCCACTATTGTTGTGATTTTACTATCATTTGAGACACTACTATCTATGACCACTATGGATTCGGTCCACTGTACTACAACACTATTTGTATCTGAGAGTAGGGATAGGGAACAATCCCTAAGACTGCATTTGGTGGGAATAACATTCTTGGCATGGAAGGAGGTAAGACTCCTCTTTCTGAGGCCATTGACATTCTTGCTTCCACTTTATCATACAATCTTGCACCTTCCATTGTAGCTTGTAGGTTGACTAGTCTTCTCAGCTCCATAAACTTGTGAACTTCTAGTTGTAGGTCTCTAAGAAAAACTCCCTTATGGATACCTTCATCCAAGTTATGGTTAGTCCATCTCTTTAGTATGTATTCCATTCTAGAGACATATGCTTCCATCTGTTCTCCAAAGGACCGACTTAAGTTCATGAACTCCTCTTACATCTGCTCTTCAAAACCTTCGCATTTGAATTTGGTGACAAAGGCCATCTAGGTCATCCCATGTGTCAAAAGTTCCTGCTACTTGTCTCTCATACCACTGAAACACCATACCCTTGAAAGTAGCGCGAAATATTACCAATTTATGATCTGGGATTTTAGCATTGTTGGCTACACACGCTACCATGAACTCAGCTACATGAAGATTAGGGTCTTCATTGTACTCTCCCTTAAAGATTAGGGTCTTCATTGTACTCTCCCTTAAAGATTAGCAAAACGAGACTATATTCGCTAGCCTATCATCAATATTTCCAAGACAGATTTGACTTGGAAGGGGACCTTGATTCACTATTGGGACTTCTTAAAGAGTGACAAAGAGCGTCAAAGGAGGCTTCTATTACTAGCTTATTTTTTACTTCGATTTTTACCTTCTCTCTACCCATGTACCTTTGGATTCATTCTAGTGCTTGCCTCTTGATCACATCATTCATCAAGCTCCACCCAATTTATCTATACTCAACAGAAGAAAATCAAAAGGGCTTTAGTCTCTAGATGACTCTATTGCCAACATTTCTTCTACTTCCTTCTTTTTAACATATTTGAATTAGGCTTTATTCCACTACAAAAGGAAAATATATTTGATTCTAAAGGTATCTTTTTTTTTTTTTAAGATCACTATGGTGCCATTATCCTTATAATACCAGCTTTGGAGGGTTTCAATAGCATAGGTTGTGAGGAACACTTTGTCTACTAGGTTCTAGTGGATTGCTAATTGAACAAACAGAAGGTTGTCAATGCACCAAGCATCCCACATATCTTGTTGTTGGGCATCCACAAACAAGTTCCAACTCTTTTCTTTCTTATTCTTGTGAGCCTCCACTGACCAATGACTCTTGAAGCTTCTTCACAATCTTCCACTTGATGATGTCTAAAAATTCTTCAATGAAGACCAAATCTCCCATGGATGGTCATTCTCTTTGTATTTTTTTTGCTCTTTAGTTTTGTGGGAAACAAATGGCTATTATGATACAACTTTTTGTAGCTTTAGAAGACATTGGGATCAATCTATCACATAAAGCCTGCATCAAGATGGTGATATGTTTTCATCATTGAGAAATGAAATTCTTATAGAAAGTGACTTTGGAATCTCCAATTCTTCAATAGTAAAAACAATTCTACAATCTTTCATTGCTTTTCTTTCTCTTCAACAATGCCACTTCTTCGATTTTCAACCTCTATTTAACTTGTTGATGCCAGTATTTCCCAACTATGCACCAAAAATATGGAGTCCCAAGAGGAACACCAAGAGAACGAGAAAACTACTTTATAAAAATCTATATTGTTACACCAACAAGGATGTTTTTCATACTTTAATCAACCACAAGAAAAGAAAGAATACAAAAAACAACCAATCTTCACACAACATCATATAACAACTCTCCCATGGATATATCACTACAAATCTTCAATATATTCTTTATATTTTTCATAGAAACCATCCAAGAACCAAAATGATAAAAAGGAATTATGAACTTTGAATGGAATTCATCACATAGTATTCATATATCATCATCTTCATAATCTTTGTAGCCTTTCTCTCAATATCTCTCATAGTCTCCCTCATAGATATATTATTTTTTATAGAAAATTGTCTCTCTCTCATACACTATCTCTGTCACATATGCTCTTTCTCAATAGTATATGAGAATAACTAGGATTATCAAATTTATATGAAAGAGAAGATGAATACAAGGTTGCATTTATGATTAAAAGGGGATTATATAAATTCTTGGTGATTCCTTTTGAACTCTCAAATGCTCTAGCTACTTTTCAAGTACTTACGGAAAAAAATTTTGCATCCATTCTTATTCAAAATATCCATTGTTTACTTTGATGATATATTGATATATAGCAAGTCCAAAAAAGAACATTTAAGGTATGTGTAGGAGGTTTGTGACACATAGAGAAGGTACAAACTCTTTGTAAATGAATCAAAGTATTCTTTAATGGAGGATAAGGTGGAATATTTAGGCCACATAGTCTTTGATAGTGGGATTAGAGTGGACCCAAAGAAGATCCAATGTATCAAGAATTAACCTACCCTTTTGCTAGTTCTACATCTTTGAGAAGATTCCTTGGATTTTCATCTTTCTACCAGTGGTTTATTAAAAACTATGCACATATTATGGCTCCATTAACCAATCGTATAAAAAAAGAGTATTTCTTTTGGGATTCTATAGTAGACTTAAGCTTCAATGAGCTGAAAACACTCCTAATTTCAATATTAATTTTACTATGTCTTGATTTTTCTAAGGAATTCACTATATTTGGGATGATAATGGAAGAAGTATAGAGGCTGTTCTATATCAAGATCATGGAGTCATTATCTACAAAAAAAAAAGGAAGATAAGGAGCCTCAACTCCATGTATATGAGCAACAAGAGATACTCGCAATTCTTCATGCAAATTTTCCTTAATCAAATCTCATCTTAGAGAGCTCCTATTCTTGGATCTCGCACTATAGGTAAAGGGGTGAGTACCTTGCTCCACCATTGTAAGAGCTGTGTATCTTGCTGCCTTCCATAATTTTCCCGTTGTATTTCTTCTATATGATAATTTGATGATCAGTTATGGCTACCTTGGTCATGGTGATTCTATCATTTATTGGCATATTTTGTGTATTTCTTGTTCATAAGAAACTGGCTTTCTTAATAGTAGTTTGTATCCAATAAGATGTGATGCCAGGAGGCATATTCCACGGTGGATTCCATGAGATTTTGCGGTGGATTCCGTAAAATTATATTTGTTGCCGGGGCTCATACACAAGGTGGATTCCTTGTGCAAAAAGTGGATGGGGACGCCTGTCCTTTTTGGGTGTCTTGTTAATTTAATGTGCAAGTGGGTGACTCCATAGCGGATGATTCCGCAAAATACATATTTAAATTAATGGACGTTTATAAGTTTAGAGTCCGTACTTGTAATAAATTAAGGTTAGGATTGAGTTCTAACCAATTTATTTATTTTGTAGCTGAAGATTGCTAGGTATTCACTTTTGTCAGTTTAATTTTATTATTTTTTAACAATTGTGAATGCTTCAATTGATGTGTAGAGCAGGCAGCAGTGGCATTGGGAAGCACTAGGTGATAGCATGTATTTAAGTTATTTAGAAGAAATTATCATTTTTTATGGGCGTGCATCTTAGGCGTAGCGCCAATATTTATTTTGATGCGCTTATTTATTGAAGCGCGTGATATTTATTTATTATTTTATATGCACATGGGCATACGATTTAAATATTTGTTATTGGACATTGTATGTGGGCGCAGCCCAACTCTTTGGGCGTCCAATAGCTTTAATTATTTAGTGGGACAAAAGCAAATACAAAAGCCAAAGCATACTAATTGTAAATTGGGCTATTTTTTTGAGCTTGGAGATGAATAATATATCAAATACATGCTTTGTGGAGTGCTCACACAAGGCATGGGGAGAGATTGTACCCAATTAGTCTTTTGCTTCATGTTGTGCAAGTCTTCTCTCTTGTTTTTTATGCAAAATTAGAGTTCTTTTGTTCTTGGGGACCTTCCGACGCTCGCTATACGCGCATACAATATCCGATCTGTGCACCAATGGTATCAAAGCGAAGCTGAGATCGAGGACTTCCAATCCCTTACCATCTCGTGCGAAGATGGAGCTCCTGGAACGATCGAGCTCTACAATCAGTCTCGTGGCAATCTGTCAATACCAGTGTGTTTCTGGCAGTGAAGAACCCCCTGCTACATTGTTGGATCGTGAAGGATCGGCCTCTACAGGTGGAGGACCACTTGGGAAGTTCCTTTGCAAAAACGTTTTTCTCATAGAGAAGCAGATAAGTAACTTTTATCAAGTTAATTAGAAAGCTTAATAAGCTTTCTAAAAAGCTTAAAACTCCACAATTTCAATCGTTTGTGGCGAAAGGAGATTTTCAACGACGCCGAATCAATTCACGATATCCTCTTGTATCACAAAAAGCCAACGATTCTTTTAAATTACTAATTCCTAAAGTCTAAAGCTTCTAAGATTTACACAAAGGCTTTGATTCAATTTTCAGCCCCTCCCATAGTGGCTGTTCATACACAGCTAGTCTCAAATAGATTTTCAGCTTTTCGGCAAGCCCCTGTTCACACCTGTGGACTGACAAAGCCAAATTCCAACAAACAGATTACTATACGTAGACTTCACGCATGAATATCCTCTTGGAAGAAGACCGTGACATCAAATTCCGCATCCACAAAGAAGAAATACTACAAAAAGTCTTTTTTTTTTTAATAAGCCTTGTAAACCCAACTTTGAGCTATGCTCATCCCGCTAATAAGATTTTGAGTGTGTGAGGTCTTTTGGAATTTTGCAGGATGTCCGATCAAACCATGGAAGATTTTATGGCTGAATGTGATTTACCCGAACCAATGATGGAGCAAAAATTGGATTTAATTATGATGCAGTTTCAAGAGGAACGAATAGCACATCAAACTTTGCAAGCTCAATTGGCCAATCTACAACGATCTACCGCCGACCAAGATGGACAGAAATTTGAAGATCTTATACGAAGTATAATCAATGCAACACTTGAAGTGCAATCTACTCGGAAAGAAACAAAGATAAGTAAAAGAAATTTTAAATTTTGTACTTTCAATGGTTCATGCGATGGAAAGACTGTACTTGCTTTTATCAATCAATTTGATGATTATTTTCATGAAGAACAGTATGCTGAGAAAGACAAAATTAAGTGTCACTAATCATCTAGTGGACAGAGCATCCTTATGGTGGACTGTTGTCCGTAAGAGCATTGATTGTTCTACTACTTGGGAGACTTTCCAAAAGAAATTTTTGCAGAATTTCCTTCCACCCCAATTCCACGAAAAAGCAATCAAACAATGGGATCTTCTGCAACAGAGGGATCGTGAGCCTATTTCACAATATACCGAGCGTTTTTGGAATGCTTTATTGCAACTTTGAATGCTCGAAGATGTACTTGAGGCAACCCATAAACGCAAGTTTATGTCTGGCTTACTTGGACATTTTTACATGGAGGTGAATATGTTCAAGCCAATGACTCTCGAAGATGCAATTTCCTTGGCCCATGACACTGAAGACAAAATTTGAGGACGAGAGAAACGACCACAATAATTTCAAACTAATGGTAACTTTGGTTCAAAACAATTCAATTCAAATTTTCGAAGATTCAATCAAAATCGTTTCCTTCCATCTTCATTCCGTAAATCTTGGACACGTCCACCTGCTTTACCATCAAACACAAATCTAAACCCTAAGTCATCTCTCCAACCAAATCCCAACATTCCTAAACTTTTCGCTATTACCAATAATGTATCTAAAGCCAAACCCATAGTTTGTTACAAATGTCATCAACCTAGACATCTAGCGGCCAATTGTCAATCCAAAAATCCAACTATACACGTCAATTATTTGGGAGCGACAGAAGATGAACATGAAAAAATGCCAGATTTTACGAAAGACGATGACGATATCGGTACTACTTCAAATACTTTACCAGATATGCCAAATCTCCATTCTTTATTAACGATGAAATGTCTTGTGCATGGTAAAAAAAATACCATTTTACATTATGATAGGAGCACACATGACTTTATTTCTGCAAAATTGGTCAAAAATTTAAATTTACATATTGTTTCTACTCATTACCACATCAAGACTGCATTCTTAGGTACCAGATACAATGGGACACAATAAGTGCATGACTTAGAAATTAAAATTGGTGGTTATGTTGAACGTAGAAATTTCTTAGTTGTGCCTTTGTAATCTAGTGATATTATCTTAGGAACACCTTGACGTCATCAGTACAATCCCGATATAGATTATTCCACGCATTCAATGAAGATACATTCTACTGGAAAACAAATCACATTGCTTGGTATGTACACTTTCGATAATTTTCCATTGCTTAGTCATACACAAGCTAAACATGCATTACGAAAAGGTAGCAAATCCTACTTAATATGGGTAAATGAAATTGAAGCTAAAGAAAATTAGATGCATCCTAAGTACGCACAATTTCTTTCATAATTTCAAGATTGTTTTGCTGTTGACTTACCACCTGGCTTACCACCTATACATCCCAAAGATCACAAAATAGACCTAATTCTTGGATCACAACCACCATGTAAAGAACCATATAGACATAACCAAATTGAACAGAAAAAAATTCAAGCCCAAGTTGAAGAATTGTTAACCCGAGGACTCATTAAACCTAGTAGTTTTCCATTTGGTGCATCTGTTATATTAGTGAAGAAGAAAAATATCGCCTATCACATGTGCATTGATTATTGTGCCCTAAATAATATCACTATTAAGAATAGATATCTGATTCCTAGGGTAGATGATCTTATGGAAAAACTACAAGGATCTACAATATTTAGCAAGATAGATCTTAAATTTGGATACCATCAAGTAAGATTGGACACATTTGATATATTCAAAACTGCATTTAGAACACAATTTGGACACTATGAATTCCTTGTTATGCCATTTGATTTAACTAATGCACCAGCCGCATTCAGTCGTATGATGAATCGCATATTTTTGAAGCATCAACATTGTGTCATTGTTTTCTTTGATGACATATTGGTTTTCAGTAAGAATGAGAATGAACATTATGAACATTTATCTTTGGTTTTCAAATTATTGAAAGAGAATCAATTATATGCTAATCGTGAAAAGAGTGAATTTTTTCAAATATAAATTGAATACCTAGGATATATTGTTTCATCTGAAGGTATTAAAGTTGACCCTAAAAAGATAGAAGCAATTTTGAAGTGGTCGATACCTAAAAATCTGCACGAATTACGTTCTTTCTTAGGTTTTGCTAGCTTTTATAGAAAATTTGTGAAAAAATTTTCATTGCTTACATTACCTTTGACAAAATTATTAAAGAAAGACATTGTGTATCATTTGTCTGACAATCAACAAAAGTCCTTTGATTTACTAAAACATGCTTTAACTCATGCTCCTATATTGCCATTATCTGACTTTAATAGACCATTTTTCCTAGTAGTCACTGATGCTAGTGGATCTGGAATAGGAGCAATACTTATGCAAGATTCTCATCCCATATCCTACTCTAGTTGCAAACTTAAACCCTCTGAACTTAAGTATTCTACCTACGATAAGCAATTACTAGTTGTAGTACAAGCTTTACATCAATGGAAACACTATTTAATGGGATCTGAATTCATGATCAAAACTGACCAACAAAGCATTAAACATCTCCTTAGTCAACCACAAATATCTGACCGACACTTTAAATGGGTTGCTTTTACAAAGTTTTCATCCACTCATACAATATCAACCTGAAAAAGAGAATGTTGTTGCCAATGCTTTAAGTAGAAGACCCACTATTCATAATATCTCTGTGATATCCTTTGACTCTCTTCTCCCTATGAAAGATACCTACGACCAAGACCCTAGTTTTCAAATTGATTGGAATAAATTAGTTGCAAATAACTGGATTCCCATTGATTCATTGTCTTACACTGATGGATTTATGTTTTATGAAAAAAGATTATGTGTAACTATTTCATTTCAATCATTTGTTTTGCATAAAATTCATTGTCTCCCATACCAAGGCCATAGAGGAATTATCTCTACTTTGTGTGCACTGATTGAAGATTTTTATTAGCCATACATGGAATCTGATGTGTCTAACTTTGTATCTGATATGATTATGTTGAGCTCTATGTCTTGGATTTGAACTTGGTTGGTTACATTTGGATAGTGGCTATTTGCTTTAGTGATTTTCCATTGTGAGCTTGAAGACTTATTGAAGGTATATACTCTCATATATATACATGTATTTTGGGCACCTAGATATTATGAGCTCTATGCATTGATCTTCCTTTACTACTTGCATACTCAGTACTTACTTCCAGTAAAAGTACTTGGTATCTTCTTTGTAAAGCTTGGTTCATTTGAGTGAGTGGGAGAATCTCTTATACTTTAGTGATTTATGCATACGCTGCCACTATAAATGTTTGTGACTGTGTTGATTTGCCTTTGATTTGGGCACCTTGTATCATTTATTATTAATAAGTTGTCAGTTGTGGATACATTCTTTGCATGCATTGTGATATGCATCTATGTACCTCATACCTTGGATGCTTTGATAGCCTTTGATACTCCGTGGTATATGCTATCTTGTTAGTTGCATTGTTCATCCCGGTTGCGACTGGATTTTCCTGGCAATGACAACTTATTCTTTTGCGTGTTAATCTATAGCTACATACTAATTTACTACGGTTTTATGGACACCCATGCTGGAAATCAATTTTGAGTAGTTATTTTGAGAGCAAATACTTATATTTAACACTCTAGTGCTTTCTACTTCAAGATAGCAATGTATTGGCTTAGTCTTCCTCCTACTACATTTTTTTAGGTTAGTTTTCGAGTTGATTTATTGTTATTACAATAGCCCGTACTCTCTTTGGTTAGTAGACGTAATGATAAGTGCTTCAAATGCTTCCAATAACATGTTATCTTCAACCTAGAGAAATTGGATGGCAATAACTCTCACTATTGAAAGACTCGGATTCGGTAGCTATTATTAGAGAAAAGGCAAGTCAAGTCATTGAAATTAGAGGTCAAGAAGCCAAAATTTTATTATGTAAAAGAATGGGAAGAGCTTGATGAGCTATCTAAATCTACTATCATTTTATCATTGTCAAAGCAAGTATGATTCAATGTCACTGAGATCGAGGGTGATGCTTATGCATTATGGAAACGATTTGTGATTGCTATGATAAGTAGAGCCATATAACTTAGTTGTATTAGCTTAAGAAACTCATGGACATTTTCATGAAGGGAGGAGCATCTATGTCATCTCATTTAAACGAGTTTCATTTAATTTTCAGTCAGCTTGCCTTATAGGGTCTTAAGTTTGAGGAGAATATCAAGTCTCTTTTCTTGCTTGTCAAACTAGCAAATTCTTTGAATACATTCCATATTACTTCGAGCAAAAACCCTCTTTGTGGATTTCAACTCAAGGATATAGAGGATGTTTTTCTTACTAAGTAAATAGAAAGAATGTTGATGTAGTCCGTACTTCTCATGCACTTACAAGGAGAGGCACACAAGGTGGTAGCGGAAATACTAATCATGGTACAGACTTACAGTCCAACAAAGGCAAATCTAAGTCTCATGGGCAATCATATAGTAAGTCCCATGGTTCTAAGTTCTCTCTTACTTGTCATTATTATGGGCAATAGGGTCACATAAGGCCATTGTGCCATAAGTTGCAAAATGATAGATGTGAAAAAAGGCAAAGCAAAAGCATAGGATAATGTCAAATCTATTGATGATCATAGCATTGTTTCTAAGTTTAGTATTAAGATAGAAGAGATAAATGCCTTGGAGTATAGCTTAAATGATTAACTTGCAACTTTATCACTCGATTGTAATAAAGCATAAAATATTTTAGTCTAGGATATGCTAGGGTTTGGTATGAAAGGTGGAGATGTAACACGTGAAGGATCTTTTTGCCATTTCAAGAATACAAGATTGAGGGATCCTTCCTCCCACCTATCATAGGGGTGTGTACCTATGTCCACCGTAGCAAGAGGTGAGTATCTTGTTGCAGCATTCATCTTTGATTCTCAGCCATTCATGGCAATACATTTGCATGCCTAGCCACCTTGGCTATGGTTTCTTCGGCATATTTGGTATATTCTTGTATTTTCCAATTATTTTGTTTACTGTGAGAATTGTCTCTTTTACATCGGTATCAGAGCTACGACTTTGATCCATGGGAAGGGTCATTTTCATGGTGGATCTAGTCATAGACTTGATACAGGGTAACTAGGAGGACAAAGTTTGGTCATAGGACTACTTATAGTTCAAACCGTGACTAGCCATGGCTATCTGCATCAAGTCGTCACTATTTTGGAGGTTCATGGAGGCTTTATGGTAAAAATAGCAGCTCGTGGTCAACTCATAGGTCATTTTGGAGGGAGATTGGACTAACTGGAGTTAAATAGGGATTAGGGAGAAGTAAACAAGATTACTTTTTGTTAACCAAGGGTTTCTTCTTCTCTTTCCTCTTTCTCTCAAGCTCCCTACAAGGTACCATGGAAATCTCTACTCATATCTCCTTCCAGGAACTTCCATCTATCAAATGGCTTGGCAGGATTTTTCTACAGGTCATGAGCTTTATGTGGAGTACCCATATGGTATATTTGGACTCCATTTGGTGCTTGTTGTAGAGGAGTATGTCAATGGCAGATTTGCGCCAGTTTTCAACATGTCTTCTTTCTACATGATCAAAACGATTTGATGTTTGAGGCCTTGAGCACCATGGCAAGGCTAGTTGGAGCACTATAGTGGCATCAAAGGCATCCTTCTTTCCCTTCTCTTCAAGATTGAAGCTTATCTCAAACCCTAGCTATGGCTAGAAATGGACAGCATGAAGATTTCAAGAATTTCTTGAAGTATTGATGGGGATTTCAAGATCTATGGCTTCCTAGAGATGAAGGCAAGCTTCTATGCTTGAAATAGAACCGACATTGTAGCTCTTTGAGGAGATTTAAAGCATTCTTGCTCTCTTGAATTGGGGCAAATAGGGGCAGCCACTCAATTCTTTAAAAAATTTGGTCTTACAAGGTTCAAGCCATGGGGCTTTTATGCTCTACAACTCAAAGATTGAGTTTAGATCATTTCTTTAAGGATAAATGTTGGGTTTCAACACAATATTTCAACATAATTTTATTAAGATGATGAGGTTTGATTGAAGCCACTCCATCAAGAATCGGTCTACATTGGAGCATTTCATCAAAATTGAGAGCATTTTCACTCTCTTGAATGCTTGAGTGTATGGTGTCTTCATCAATTCTTGATTCTATCAAGAATTTGGATTCTTCAAGGCTCAAAGCATCTTCTCCTACAAGCATTATGGATATTTCTTCAAGCATTGGATTCTCTTGAATCATTGGAGCTCTCGATTGGAAGTAATGCTTATGCTACATGGAAGCAACCATTATGGGACAAATTTTTGCTTAAAGCTGAGCCTATACCTTTCAATTTGGATTAATTTGATGATGGATTTTATGGAGTATTGACCGATTGTGGTTCATCTACCATTCTTCAACAACAATCAAGAGGTAATTCTTGTTCTCTACTCTTAATTTTCATATTAATCCACTTGTTCAAGCCTTCCAATTGCTGAAAGGGAAGAAATTAAGAGTAAATCATTGATGTCATGATCATATAGTACCTTATGTAGGGCTGATTGATGTTATTTACTGATTTCCAGCTCTATCCATTCATAAATTGATGCCAAATGATTGCATAGAGTGATTCATTACTCATATTTTGTGCCTAACTTGTACTTGACTTGGTTGAGCTAACATTGATGCTTAGGACTGAAAAATGCCAATGAAAATGGTAAGTAGGATATTGTAAAAGCAGTGAGTCACTTCAAAGGGTAATTCCCTATCCATAGCTCTTTTAATTTTAGTAAATTTTTCCATTTTCCACTTGCATTTCATCAAAGAATCGAAGGCTTTTTCCATCTATGCATAGCATCACTGTTTTCTTAGCCTAGAATGCACTTGCCATGTCGATACCTGTAATAAGGAAAAGTGGATGCCAGGTAAGTTGGGAAGACAAAAGAGAGACAACCCTCCCTTCTCGATTATGACCCTAACGGGGTGCACAACCCGACACAGGAGGAACTTTGCACACCTCCCGTAGTCTCAGAGCCCACGTACTTTTCAAGTTTAGGTGCAACCATTTCCAATGGCCAAAGGCAAAAGGAAAGACCAAGTAATGGAGATACTTCAAGAAGACATTAGAGAGTATGCCAATGAACAAAATAACACTAATGAAACCCAAAATCAAGACCAACATGATGATGGTATAAGTGTTGGTAATGCCCATAGTGTGCAACTTGGAAATGAAGAGAACCAAGCATTCCATGAGCCTTTTGGGGATCCTACACTTTCAAATGAGCTACATATGATGAGCATTGGAATGCATAATGGATTTGAACAACTTTCTAAGTCAATGGAAAATATGGAAAAGACAACCAATGCAATAAATGAGAGTATTCAACAATTGGTCAAGTTCATGCAATATGGGTTTGAAAATATAGTAGTAGACTATGAAAAATGGGTTTGATGAGGTATTATCAGCCATCAAGGTTCAAAATACACCCTCTTCTTCAAATAGACCCACTACTCATGGTGAAAATACTTTAGTCCAGCCATCTAATGTGAAAGGAAAAGGGATTGATCAACCAATCATGTCCACTTTTGAGATAGGAGAGCCTTCTACATTGAAGAATACCTATGGTTAGCCATCAAAATATTATGCCCATCCACATTTTAATCCAAGACGTGAGGCAACTTATGTAGGGGATGAAGGCTTAAGAGAAATGGAGCATGAAGAGTTCCATGGAAGATTTGAAGAAAGAATGTCATTTCAAGACATCACTAACAAAGAGAACACAACCTATGGTCAGCCCACTAGTGAACAGCATCATTCATTTAGATTTAATCAACAAAATCAAGGTGGTAATGCTTCTAGGCCAAATTCCTTTGGAAGGGATTCAATGCATAGAGAATCTTGGAGACAACCATCTTTTGGACAGCATTCTAACAATTTTCAACCAACATATAATGAGAGGGAATACTAGGAGAAAATCACAATTTCGAACTTCAAGGAGAATAATGCATCTCCAACAAAGTTAGAAGAATAGGTAAACAAACTAGAGATGTACTTAACTCTTTTCCCTTGCCATGATGAAGCTAAGATCTACTTTGTGGCACTCCATCTTGAAGGATACGCTCATACATGGTGGAGATACATGCAAAGAGTTAGTCATACTTTTGCTTCATGGAAAGATTTTAAAAAGGCAATGTTTGAGGTGTTTGTTTCTCCCATGGAAAAGGGAAAGTTGCATCTTCAACAAAGAGGCATGTCCGTGTGTACTACTCCAATATGTTCCTCAACCTCTCTATGTACATTGATAGAATTGATGATATAGAAAAGTTAAACAAATATATATTTGGTTTAGATCCGGCCCTTTCTTCGAAAGTAGGTGCGATGCAGCCCAAGAGCATTCATGATGTTATTCAATATGCTGAAAGGTATGGACATAAATATAGGATAGATTCAATGGGTTTTCAGCCTAAAGGTGCAGGGTATTTTTCATCAAATCAGTCCTCTAAGTTTGGAGCTTATTTCAGCCAGCCAAAGGACACTTTAGGCAATAAAATAGCGGGTATAACAGTCCCAACAGTTATAACAGCAAAGTACCAATCTTTCCTACTATTTATACCTCAAAACAAGGTGGAAATTATGCACAAAAACAAGGGCAAATTTTCAAAAATATGGCTCAAGAGAAAATTTTACAAGGACTGAAAATACACAAAAGGGATCTCAAAACAGCACTTAAGCAAGGTCCTTTCTAATTATCAAATTCAGGACATACGGGCCAAAGATTTATACTTTAAGTGTGGAGAGAAGTGGACACGATACCATAGACTGAAATGTAAATCTAAAAATAGCAAGCTCAATTTTGTCATCATTGATGAACCGGATGAAGATGAAGGATAAGAGAATCAAGAGGCAAATGTGTTTCAAGTGGATGCAAACCCTATGGTTAAGGACATACATGATGAGGATGGTGGAACCAATGATGAGTTTTATGACATTGTGGACAGCTTTCCTTTTGATCCGAGTGGTTCTTTATGTGCCATTTATCATTATGCATGGACCAGTTGTAAGGGAGAAAATACCCTTCAACTTGAAGGGTTGATCAATGGCAAAGTGGTTCATCTCTTGATAGACACGAGTAGCACACATAGCTTCATAAATACCAAATCTTTACATGGGCTAAAATTGTTACCTCAACAAATGCAAGTGCCATTGAAGATCCAAGTTGCGAATGGAGCTTATGAGTCGAGCAATGAAGTGTGCCTACAAACTCCTATTACTCTATCTCCTTCATGTACCATACAAGTGAACTTAATTACTTTAGAAATGGGACCCATTGATATTGTCATTGGCTACGATTGGTTAAAGTCCATTGGAAAATTTTCATTGGACTTGGAGAACATGCAAATGGAGTTCAAATAGAATGGACGGTATATAGAATTGAAGGGCATTGGTCAAAAATAGTTGGAACTCATATTCATGAAAAAGTTAAGAAAAGAAATCAATGCACAACCATGTATCTTCACTCTTTTGCTTGCAAAAGTAGGTGAAGAGCAGCCACCAAATCAACCATCTTCTTTTTCAAAGAACAAGGATCCAAGGTTGAAAGTGCTATTGGAGGAGTACAAAGATTTATTTCAACTACCATCATCTTTGCCTCCAAAAGCGAGAGATTGACCATCCTATCAACTTGTTGCCTAATACCAAGCCCATCAACAAACCTCCCTATCACTTATCAAAGTTTGAAAGGGAAGAGGTGGAGCGACAAGTCAAAGAGTTGCTACAAATGGGTCTAATTCAGCTTAGTCAATCTCTATTTTCCTCTCACGTGCTCTTGGTAAAGAAGAAGGATGGATCTTTCCGCATATGCATTGATTATAGAGAGTTGAACAAGTCCACGGTGAAGAATAGATACCTGATTCTACGTATTGACGATCTCTTGGATGAACTTAAGAATGCAAAGGTCTTCACCAAGATTGATCCTCGTTCAGGCTATCACCAAATTCGAATGAAGGAAGGAGATGAGTATAAAACAACCTTTAGGACTGAAAGAGGATTTTACCACTTCTTAGTCATGCCATTTGGGCTCTCAAATGCCCCCATCACTTTTCAAGCTCTCATGAATAAAATATTGTAGCCTCTCTTATACAAAACAGTCCTTGTATTTTTTTATGATATTCTCATTTATAACAAGTCCAAGGAGGAGCATTTGATGCATATACGAGAGGTCTTTGACATATTAAGTAGACACACACTCTTTGCCAAAATGTCAAAGTGTTCTTTCATGGAAGAAGAAGTGGAATATCTAGGTCACGTTGTGGGAGAAAAAGGGATAAGAGTGGATCCTAACAAAGTGAAGTGTGTCAAAGAATGGCCTACACTGACTTCTTCTACCTCTTTGCGGGGATTCCTTGGATTATCATCATTTTATAGAAGATTCATAAAAATTTATACTCATGTGGTGGCTTCTTTAACCGATAGGTTGAAGAAAGAGTCTTTTTTTGGGACTCCATAGCCAACAAGAGTTTCAACGAGTTGAAATGTCTCTTAATTTCAGCACATATTCTTGTTTGCCCAAATTTCTCTAAGGAATTCACTATATGTACGGATGCTAGTGGAAGAGGAATTGGGGCTGTTCTCTATCAAGACCATGGAGTTATAGCATATGAGAGTCGTAAGCTTGATGATAAGAAGCGTCAACTACATGTCTATGAACAAGAGATATTTGCAATTTTGCATGCTATTAAAAAGTGACATCATTATATATATATGGCAACCATTTCAAGGTTTAAAGTGACCACCGTGTGTTAAAATATTTCCTTTCCCAACAAAATGTCTCCTAAAAACAACGGAGGTGGCTAGCTACTCTTCAAAGCTATGATTTTGAAATATCCTATATGGCTAGAAAAGACAACATTGGGATGCTTTATCAAGAATGTGGGCATGCTCCATCTCTACAATTTCAATTGTGCATAAGGATTGAATCAATGATATTCAAGAAGGGTATTTGCTTGATGAGCAAGCATCAAAGATGATGAAGGAATTTCAGCAAGGCAAAGGAGAAGAGTATTCCAATTTCAAATGGCATAACGGTCTTCTATGGTATCATGGTAGAGTCTACTTGATACCACAATCTTCTTTCAAAGACCGTATTTTGCATGAGATGCACTCTTCGCCTTTAGCGGGACACCATGGGCTGTTCAAAACCTTTGATAATATCCATAAGAGCTTCTATTGAAAGGGTATTTGGAGGGATGTTAAGAATTTTGTTATGCAATGTCTTCCATGCCAACAAAACAAGGACTCTTCTCTTCTACACGACGGCTTATTTCAACCACTTCTTATTCCTCATGGCAAGTGGACTGATATTACCATGGATTTTATTGTGTGATTACCTACAACAGAGCATGGGTGGAATAACATTTATGTGGTGGTAGACTTGTTGACTAAATCAGCCCATTTCATCCCTACCAAAGCTCAATTTACAGCAAAGCAAGTGGCTGAACAATTTATGGAATCTATCTTCAAGCTTCATGGAATGCCAATAAAGATTGTGTCCGATCGAGACACTAAGTTTATGGGCAACTTTTGGAGGAGTTTATTCTCTTCAATGGGAACTCTATTGAATCCTTGTACAGCATACCATCCACAAACCGATGGGCAAACAGAAAGAGTTAACAAATGGTTAGAGGTATACTTGTGGCACTTTTTCCATGACACACAAAATGCTTGGGACTATTGGCTTCACCTTGCAGAGTTTTGCTATAACAATACTTATCATATGAGTATTTGTAATGTCTCCTTTCGAAGCTCTATATGGTTACAAAGTGCAAGTACCCTCCGCCTTATTCCATGAAGATGTGAATCCACAAGCTCGTGAGGAGTTAGAAGAGATGGAGGCTCTTATGAAGTAATGCAAGGACAACATTTGGAAAGCTCAAGAGACCATGAAAGCCTATGCGGATGAGAAAAAAAGACATGTGGAGTTTGAGGAAGATGATTGGGTATTCTTGAAGGTTCCCAAGTCACGATATGCTTCTCTCAAAGGAGGGCACAATAAACTTACTCATAGATTTTATGGTCCTTACCTCATTGTTAAACGAGTTGGGGATCTTGCTTATCAACTCGATTTACCTTCAAGCACAAGAAATCATAATGTTTTTCATGTGTCTTAGCTTAAAAAGTATGTTGGTCCTCAAATCCAAGTTCTTGAAGAACTCCCTCCCTTGGATGATGATGGTTTGATCATCTATGAGCCTGAAAATATTATTGGTAAGAGGGAGAAGGTTCTAAGGAACCGAATTCTTGTGGAATACCTTATCAAATGGAAAGGTTTGCCTATCGAAGAATCTTCTTTGCAACAAGCATCATACTTGGAGCAATTTCCATGGCTTTTACAAGAGGACAGTTCATGAACAGAACAGCAAATAACTTGTTGTAATAATTTTCTATCGGAAAGTTAATTGCATTATCTTCATCAAAATTTGATTTGAAGGCATGGCTGGATACTATATGTTATCCTCTACATTTCTGTATATAGAACATGGAAATCTGACATTTCTAGCTCAAGATATGGCCAACTTTGTATACATCCTATTTTGGACATCTTATAGCTGTGTGTTCCATTTATATGGTCATTTCTTCATCAACATCTTAATTATTCATCAACATAAGAGCTCTACTTCAACATGATTCCATATGCTTCAAGCTATCCTTATAATCATCCTTATAATTTGTTCATAAAATACCTTAGTTTAGGATATGCTAGAGTTTGGTATAAAAGGTGGAGATGTAACATGTGAATGATCTTTTTGCCATTTCAAGAATACAAGATTGAGGGATCCTTCCTCCCACCTATCATAGGGGTGTGTATCTATGTCCACCATAGCAAGAGGTTAGTATCTTGTTGCAGCATTCATCTTTGATTCTCAACCATTCATGGCAATACATTTTCATGCCTAGCCACCTTGGCTATGGTTTCTTTGGCATATTTTGTGTATTCTTGTATTTTTTATTTATTTTATTTGCTATGAGAATTGCCTCTTTTACATCTTTATCACTTGATGCTACTCAATTGATCGATACTCTGTCTTCTTACTCTCAGTGTTAAGCTTTATTTCATGTTATTGTATATCGTCATTTGTTTTATACCTACCCTATTGTCACAGGTTTGGTTAGACTAAGAGATGACACTGCATTGGATATTATTAGCATAGGTGATGTAAGATTGCAGTTTGGTATTGATACTCCATTTATGCTTTATGATATACATTATATCTTGGCTTTGACTAAAAGTCTTATCTCCACTAGACAATTGAATGATGATATGTACCATATCTCTTTTGGTAATTCTGCATGGAGGATTAAACGTAGCAACCTCATTTTTGCTTAGAGGTGCCAAGGTTGGCAGCCTATATCTATTCCTTATATCTAGCTTGGTTGATCATGTTTTGGTCGTGACTGATCTTCCATATATATCTCTTTGGCATTGTTGTCTTGGGCATATATCCCTTAAAGAAATTAAAGTATTCAGTCGTTTTTATAGTATTTGCTACCTCTTTACTACCCATGTTTTGACTTTTGTGATCGTTATTAATATGGCAAGCAGACTCATAACTCACATAAAATTTTGGTTTTATGTGTTGTATGGGTGAGTTGTTGGCTCTTATGCATGCAAGTGTTTGTGATCCCATGCCCTATCAGTCACGTTACATGGTGCTAAGTACTTTCTGATGCTTATTGTGATAACTACTCACATGAAGCTTGGGTCTATCATATTAAGAATCAAAAGTATTAGCTAATTTTTAGCACTTTCTTGGTTGTTATGGTTGAGAATCAATCTAGGCATAGGTTGAAATGTCTACGATCTCATAATAGAGGAGAATATGTCTTTAAGGCATTTAAGTAGTTTTGTGATAAGAGGGATATTAAGCATCAATTGATCACCCCTACACCCCACCTAAGAATGGTAGAACTGGCATTTCAAGGGGTTCAACAAGAGATAATGCAGTCTACATCTTTCAAGGACTGCTCCAAGCTTGTCTAGGTGTTCCTTCTAATTAGAGTGAATATATAAATCATCAATGAATACTTCTAACTCTCACCTAGGCATGTCTTTGAAAATGGTACACATGAGCCTCTGGAATGTGGTTGGTGTGTTCGTCAACCCAAAGGGCATGACTATATAGGCAAAGATGCCCCACTCAGTAGCGAATGCGATCTTGTGCCTATCATCAAGATGCACTTGCACCTGATTGTATTGGAAGAAACTGTCCAGGAAACTGTAGACCTCTTTACCAGCTACCCTCTTGAGCATATACTTAGTGTACGAAAGCAAATAATTCTCTCTTCATAGCAATGTGGACTTTCTTGTAATTGACACACACTCTGATCTTTCATTCTTCTTCATTATAATTACGAGACCCATTCCATATGCTCAATTTCATAAATGAATCTCGCTCTTAACAGCTTATTGATTTCCTCTTTGATAACCTAGCCATGTTTGGGATTCATTGAATACGATGGCTTGACTGGTATTGCATCAAGTGTCATCGGGATGTTATGAGTCACTACACTCAAATCTACCCCTTTTAGCTCATCGATGGACTAAGTGAATATGTCCATATACTCTTGCAAGAGAGTAATAAGACTTTCCTCCTCTTCCTTAGTCAAGTCATCGGCTATGAAAATAAGTTAGGACGTCTCCCCTTCCTTAACTAGATTGACCACCTTGGCTTTGGCGGATCCTTCTATAGGCTCACTCACTTGCCCTTGTCTTTTGGCTCCTAGGAAGATCACTATCCTATCGCCTTTTTTAAATCTTGTGAATCGTTTCGACAGGTCTTGCGGCTTCCTCTACTCCTTTGCTTGCAGCTCCTTAGATTGTTTCCTTCTTTCCTTCTTTAACCTTCAAAGCCTTAGGTGGACTAGTAGGCCTCCCTTGGTGCATTTGGTCTTAGGTGGTTGGGATATCTCAAGATCACTATCTGAGCCTACTTCCGACTTGAAATTAAACTCTCCATCTTTGCTAGAAGAGGGAATCTCTCTTGGAGGTCGTAGCTCAAATGGTGATTCCATTTTGAATACTAGTGTGGCACTTGGTTGGCCAAGATCCGCTCGTTCATGATCAATCGCTCCTATGTGCTCCAACTAGGCGCGATCACAATCCATTTGCATAACTCCTTTCTTGATTCTGAAGATGTTCTTCTTGTGCGGTTTGGAGTCTATCCGTATTTGTTCGATCACATGTTCCTCAATGTCGTACTGTATCATGTTGATCTCTTCTTTGCTCATCACTAAAGAAATAGCAGCCTTTGTAATCAGTATCAGAACTATCCTCATCCAACTATTGCTCATCTCCTAGGTCTTAATATTGCATTTCCTTATTATCAGTGACTAAGGCCCAATTGTACATCAATTTTAGATTGTGTCCCTTGGTCCATCGCCACTTGGGTTCAACCAAGAGATAAGTGACTTAAGATTTAGGACTAGGTTACTAACTAATCGATTAGGTGCTCTAAGATCTCGTTTGTTGTTTAGGACGTGGAATGTGACAGAGAGGGACCACCCATGCAAGCTTCTAGCCATGATGCAAAGTAGTACTACTGAGGGCGTATCTCTGGGCTTACTAACAATCTTAACAACTTGCTCGTATTCCTTGTTATCTGAGAATGGTAGATCGATTGTAACTAGCACATACATCCAAACTTGCTCATCCTCGGGAGACAAGGGATATACTTGGTCAATGGCCCGTAAGATTTTCTAACTTGTGCATCACCCTTCAATATGGGTGAGATGGTATCTAGGTCAGTTGGCGTAATCTTCCAAGTATCCATCTCTACTCTCACCACTTCTGTTTGATTGCCTAAGAAAATTAGACCATTCCCCGAGTCTTCTATGACTCGTGCATTGCGCATCTAAAATCGATCTAATAAGATGTCGTAGTCCACTCTCTTCATAACTATGAAGCCTACAGATAACTGGACTCTTGCAATCTTTAATGGCCAATTCTTCAACACTCTGAATGGCTTTACTTTCATTCCATTAGCCAGTGTGGCGTTGAACCTTACATTCTCAATAGCAAATAGATTATTCCAAGCCTCTAGCACTACATGGCTAAGTATACTGACTCCTGTCTTTGTATCTACAATCCCTTTCCTCGCGGGTTTTCCATATTTTGAGAAAAAATTATTATGTCATCAAAAATTTTTATTTTTCCTTTCATTTCAAAGATAATTCAACATATGCAACCAAGATCAATCATCATCAATTATTTCCTTCAATTATCTTTCATCAAATAAAGAAAAAAAATACTTACTCATAGAAACCTACATATTCAAGGCATGTATCCCAAGATTGAGAGACCGCTGACACTTTTCTCTTACTGCTGACGTACTGTCCAACCCCGATCTACGTTCTCTAGTGCTCTATTAATATCATTTGCTTCAAAATCATCATTACCCCCTCCTCTTTCTCTCTTTCATTAATACATATGAATAGCCGCTAAAAAGAGAGGAGAGAAAAACTAAAAAATTAAATTTTTAAATCCTCCATTAAGACGGCTAATATCATTGAGAATTTCTTTCAAAATTGCAACATTCTAGATCAACATTTCAATAGCAACCCACTACAATTTCACAAATTGTCAATTCTTGAGCTTGAGTATCAAACTTGGGTCGGATCATCATTATTTCAATACTAACCCACTACAATTTTCCAAATTCTTAATTCTTGGGCTTGAGTATCGAACCGAGGCTTTTATTGAAGAATTGAGCATATTATCGAATCGTCACCATTTCAATAGTAACCCACTACAACTACCCAAATTCTCAATTCTTGGACTTGAGTATCTAACCTAGGCTTCATTGCAGGGCAGACCATATTATTGTGTTTATGCTCTTCGAGGCCAAATAAGCAAGCCACTTAACATGATTTAGAGATGGCTAGTTCAATGGTCAAGCAAACATGCTGTTAAGAGGTCTATCTATCTATTTATAAATATTGCCGGATCATTCTTAAATCGCATGAAACCACTCTCGACTCCATTCGAAAGAAGGCACTCGCGTTTCACCGGCAGTTGCATTCACTTAAGGCCTATTAAAAGGTGCCTAATAATGAATTGCTTACTTACTTATAGATGCCGAGGGACAACAGGGATCCATTCACAAAGGCTACATAGTGCGACCGTATCACACCTTGTTATCTATCACATAACATGCAACCCTCACCATGTTCCCTGGTACAAGCAGAAGATGCCATCGGAGGAACACCCGCGTCAAATCGATGCAACTCATGTCTCGGGTAAAGCCCAAACCAGATTAGATTCAAGCTTCCAATTTACCTCACAGAGAGAGAGAGAGAGTTGCTGTCTGGTTAAATCCGATCTTGACGATCCTCAAGCTCGTCTTCTGGAGGGGGATGATGGTTCTTTTTGACGACAAAGGTGCGGTACTATGCGATCAACGAATCAGCAAAACAGAAAGAGAGCCGCCTGCATACGTTACTCCTGATCTCTTACTGGAAGACCCAAAGAATGCCTCACTGACTTTCCCGCTTGCTTCAAATCTTCAAGCTGCCACGAAGGAAAGATGAGAAAATGGACATTAAGAAAACCCTAATAATCAGACTAAAACCTCTCACGCGACGAGAGAGAGAGAGAGAGAGAACGGAAACCTGACGAATGCCTGCTGCTCGCAGAGTGCCTCCGACTGCACAGGCTCCGGCGCCGATGAGCAGAGTAGCGATGGCGAAAGCCCGGAATGGCATGGCAGTGCCCCCATGGCCCTTTCTGTAACAGACCCAGGCACCCACCGTCTGCCCTACTGCACACCCCTCCCACAACAGCGTCTCCGCCCATAGTTCTTCGTCTCCCCCCATCAGTTTAGTCAGGCGGACTCAAGCCTCCATCGTCATGACTCATACATATACCCCACATTCTGAACTTAATTCAACAGGCCTAATTCCATGCTCCAACGTTGTGGGTGGGACTTATCTCAGCCTCTCAAACCCTTCTTTGTTCAGGTTATTAAAAACTAGGTTGACCAATGGAGTTTAGTAAGGGAGTTTGAAGTTCTATATGCAATTCTTGCATGTTTGTTATGTAATAATTTTACTAATGGTGTTTAGACATGTGACATGTTTTAAAGCGAAGTACATTTGTAGATAAGTTTTAGCATTGTTTGAATACATGGAGAATCTCAAAAGGAGAATATGTATATTTATATAGTTCGAGTCACTGATTGTGAGTTTGAACATTGATAATTTTTTTGCTATGTTTAAATGTGATTTCTTCTCTTCAAAAAATAATACTTTTACATCTTATTGGATGTCCATATAGGTTGGTATACCCTGTTACAGTTGCATTTTTCTTACGAATGGTGACTTATTCCTAGCCTTGTATGTGCTATTAACTATTGCTTCTATGTTAACCGTGAAGTTATCCTCAAACATATGGAATGTTTCTACATCTTTCTTCATTTTCTTAACTAGATTTCTTCGGTGTTGTTGGATTCTTTTCTCAATGTTGTTCGTTTGTCCTACATACTCCTTATCGTTTTTATTGCATCTTATGTTGGAGATGAAGTACTTGCTTTTGTGTCTATGCGTTGGCACTTTTGGACTGGCTCCTGGGTTTTGGTTGTGGATGGTGCCAAATGATATGGAAGTATTTGAGCTGGTGGAAGGACTTGCAATGGTTGAGGCTACAAGTTTGGCACTTGTAGAAGTTTGGTTTTTTCTTGGTTTGCTTCTGTCTGCATTCTTGCACAAGGAAAGTTGATATTACTTTTTTTTTTAATGTTTGAGAAGAAGTCGTGTTGAGAACTTGCTTGTTATGTATATTATATTGCTGAATGGATCGGAGTTGGAACCATGTTTCTGAGTGAAGACCTCTCTGCTCAGTAGGTATGTGATCTTCTCAATCGTTATTGCAGGATTGTCACGACCATGATTGTAGTGGTTATTCTTCATGTAATCTTCTATGTGTCCTTGCCTTCTTTTTTCATGACTCCTACAAACTTGTTGAGCGAGATGTTAATTCCATAGTGCAGCAACTCAATTGGGTATGTTCCAATGCAATTTGTTCTTTGTGTCCTCCAGAAGCGCTTGGGCCATGCTTGTTTATAATGGATTGTCAACCGAGTCTTTGTTCTCTCAACCGAGTCTTTGTTCTCTAAGTTCGAGTATGTCTTTGAGGAATCCTACATGTTAAGTGCATAATATGAGTTATCGATATTGTTTGAAGTAAAAATGAAGGTTGTGAAGTTTGTTGAAGGTTGTGTACCAGTTCGAGCTTTATCATATGACGCAAGTCATCATTCATTGTCAAAAATTTGAGTGGATGTGGCCATAAGTTTTTGGAGATCGTTGTACATTGCGAAGCCATTGACATATGTTGATGGCTTTTGCCCAGCGATATTTTTCATTCTTATCTAGTTTGTTGTTATGTACTTGTGATTCTGTGTATTTGCATGATGATTCTCGATCTAGTGCTAGGTGTTCCTAGGTTTTAGAATGTGTAGGTGGAACATCTGCATGCATAGGTCAATGTGGCTAGGTGAAGTAATATATTTGTATATTTATACATACTAGGTATCGTTTGGATTGTGGTACCTCGTTTGGAGTCAACTTTGCATTGATGGACAATGTGTATCTATAAATGAGAAATTTAGGAAAGCACATTATTATGTTAATAAATATATTAGTAGGAAAAAAAATTTAAGAAAACACATTACTATATTAACAAACAACATTTGAAGGAAGGTTTAGAAGATTGCTTTATTACTTGCTACAAGAAACCTATGAGATTGTTGTGTGATGGAATGTGTTGTGTTTAATCTTTGTTTGTTTTTTGTTGAGCAATGTTGTTTCTCTACTTGAGTCATGGTGTCAAGAAAGATGTTAGAGTGAAGGAAGATGGATCTAGAAGGCCAATGATATGCAAATTTCTTCTTTCAATTACGCGGAAGAGCATTATGTAGACTAGAACACGCTTCTTATGTGTAAAAGTGCTTTTTGGTTGAATGTGGCTCCTTGTGATTTGTGACCAGTGATCGCATATGTGAGTGTCAATGAGAACATGGATTTATGAAACTACTTGCTATTCAGTGCCTTGTATTGGTGCTTACTGCATCGCAAGGTGAGTTGTTGGTTCATTGACTGGATCATGACCTAGATTCTTGATATCATTTTGTCATTTGATATGTCGATATGGTTGATCTTACACATCACACCGTTTGTTGCACCTTTGGTGTGGTCGATGTTCTCAGTTATCATTGCAATAGCCCTTGCAATCTCATCTATCTCGTGGAAGTTCTTGTCATGTAGCGAGGTCTACAATGCTAGCTCATGGATTGCATTCATTTGAACTTTGACAGTGTAGATCTATTTGATTGAGTAGTATTTATGTAGATATTGTTTGTTGTAGTTGTGAACGTCTTCCTTTGTGTGTGCATATGATTGTTGTTTTTTTATCAACAAAATCTAGGACATTCTTCTCATCTATCATGCACTGATGTAAGCATTCGTGTCTCTTGCTTTGTTGGACAATGATGCTTGATCACTCGTAGAAACTATAGGAATGGCAGGTCGTGTGCATGTCAAACTGAGGTTTTGAGAGTGCGTTGCTTTCCATGTGCCCAGTAGGATGAGGAGGTGATGTGACATTGTTCGTAGAACTTGGTTTGATAGTTGCAAATATGTGGTAACTGTGCAAGATCGCCAAATATTATCATGAGCTTCTTGCTGAATGGACTGAGCAATAAGCCTTGGCACACGCTCATATTTGGTCCATTATTATATCAAACATTATCCTTATTAACATGGACATCTCATCGAAGATGATTGAGTTAGCTTCTCTTATTGCAATTATTGCAATGTAGTGTTCATCTATCTCTTACACCTATATTGGATATTGCTATGCATGCACTAGTATCTTGAACTCGTAGTGGACCATGGTGGATAGGCTGTATAGTCTAGTTGCAACTACGGTTGTACTTGATGTTAGCAATACGCTCTTATTTTGAGCTTATTTCTAGCAATGAGGTGGTAACTATAGTAACGTATGAGGAAGCTATTTTCACTCCCTGGTGTGCCACTGACCATGTGTAGGCCATATGTCACATTAATGAGGTGGTTGTGGATAGCTTACTGTTATGTTGTTAGAGTACTATCAGGAATTGTTCGAAACTCTTTCTGAGCTGTAACATCTTTATCTTTATTGAGGCAACATTGCTTTTGTAGTCAAAAACTACTAGAGGTATTGTGAATGTAACTGAGTTGTCTTAGATGAAAGGGATCTTTTGAATGATCATGTTCATCAATTGGTGGGTTCAATCTGAGGCGAGAAAGTTTCTTGCATGTAGTTCATGATGAATATATCGAGGTCTTCCTCATTGGCCATGAGACCATGGAGTTGGCACTCGATATAGCATGATTGTGCCGAGTTCTCGGTGCTTATTAGTTTGGTCTCTGACCACCTGAAGGTTGTTCGTTGCAGTAATGTGTTAAAGAAGAAACCTTCAATTTCGTAGCTTGGGTGAAAATTGAATCATACTAGTCTCATATGTTGCTCCATGGTATTGCCATAAGTGTTGTGGAGAGTGGGTTCATGATCAAGTGCATTGGTGGTTTTGGTGATGTTGTAGTTTTTGAAGTAGTCATAGAATGTTACATGCTCGATGACCATGCACGGTGAAGGTCTACAAAGTGCATGATGATATTCCATGTCCTTGTGAGCTTCCACTATTGTTTTTGCATAGAACTATCAATGTACTCGATGAACTCACTTCGTGTGACTATTGAGATCTGCATGCAATTAAACATTGCCTCAATGGATGACACTAGCTTACACAATACTCTGGAAGAAATTACTTTCTACTTGTCTGAGTCCGCAAGTCTTGCAGTCCCAATATCTTGGCATCTTCTTTTTGGATGTTTAACTTTTTGATTGGCTCCACCTTCATTGCTACTTGAGCAGGTAGTAAGAGATGGAAGAGTTTTTTTACTCATTGAATATTCATGTGAGCTCCCCAGAGGAGCAGTAGCATTGGGTGATATGACACAACATTTTGGTGCTCATCTCCAGGATGGTAGTAAATGTATCGTTGAGTTTTAGGGTCTATTGTTGGTTTCGGATCGTTATGTATTAAAATTCGTACTTGCATTTACTATGGCCATTACTTTTGCTTATGTAGCACGCACGACGGCACCTATGAATTTGCTTTGCCATGAGGAGGGCTATTAGTTTTCTTGTTGAAATGCACCGATCATCGTTGGATGGAATGTACACACATATCTCGTTTGTCTTATTTGCAACGTCTACATCATGTAACCATAGGATCACATGTGCATGTAAGGAGCCCCTATGTTGGATCTCGTACCTAATGATATGGTGTTGGATGCACCCAACGCAAGCAACTCTACCAAGAATGTATTGGTTGAAGAAAAGGTGGAACCTAGTGTGGATCAAGATGGCGCCCATACATCGACCATTGTGATAAGGCCTAAGTTACACCAATGCCAAGATGGGGATCCCAGTATTGAAGCAGGAATACTGTAGTAGAGGACATGCCTGACGACCTCCTCATTGGAACTGTGCTTGTTTATGTGCCGATAGTTGTCAATGTCCCTTTGTAGACAAGTTGTGCTTGTATTGTTCACAATCAAGACAGCTTGTTTTAGCTAGTATAGAATGAGGATATAAGGCTTGTGTAAGGTGTACACAGAGAACATTGTTGATGCCTGCATCTTGATGTATTCATTAAGATAGATATTGCCATCATAAGCGCCATGGCCAAGTTAGTTTTGACTATCATATCCATGCCATTCATAGTGAATAGCAAGCAATTGTGTGATAAAGATTATGCCCATTATACTTTGAAGTTACTTGAGTATTACATATTGGATGTACTGACACTTTGGTTATCATGTATATCTATGGATATGTTTATGACATTCTTCTAAGCTGAGATTGGAGCTTGGATGCTTTGACATTGGCTGCCATTCCTATACTGGGATGCTACTTGGATGCTACAGACAAACTCTTGCAAACTACTTGGGTTCAATGCTTTCAGATGTATGCTCTATGGATCTTGGATACTCAGATGTCATTCACATGATGTTTTGAGCTTTGCTTACTCATTTGGCATTTGAATTTTTCTTCAATGGGAGCTACTCAACTTTATGTATTGAGCTACATTGGCACTTGGATGTACTACAAAGCATTTGGTTTATGTAGTTTAGCTTGAAATTATTACAATGAGATAGTGGGACTCATTGTGACATGTATATGCTCTCTTGATATTTATTGGATGAAGTTATCCTATCATTGACTAATTTTATCTCGGCTTGGACCTGGTGTTTGTGTCTATCACGGTATTGTCAATGGTATTTATGTACTTTTGGGTTATGTATTGAGTTTTGCTCAATGGTTTATGTATCTAGTAGTTCTCTTCATTTACCATGACATCTATGCCTATTGCATGTATGGTTACTAACACACTGCAATTGTGATAGTCTTTAATGCTAATTGTTCCTAGCTTCTTCCTTCTTGGTTGTCACATTTGGTTGTTGACATGTTGCTACAATTTACTACAATAGCCTGCCATTTCACTTTTATGCATTCTATTTGAGGGCTGTCACCTGGACTTGACAGTCTTTTACTTACAATTTGCGGACACCTCATTACTTTGGTAGTGTTTATTGTCTCTTGGTTGATTTAGCAGTGGTTTTGGGATTCATTTGCAGGATATTACAGTAGCACATTTTGCACTTCTGTGCACTTGCTTGTCTCATTATGGCTAATGGTTCTCATGAAGTGCTATCTTCAATATTGAGAAATTGGATGGGACTAATTACAACTATTTGAAGACCCTGATATGACAAGTTTTAGTGCAAAAATTTTAGGTTAGACCACTCAAAAATGTGGGGTGCCAAACCTAAAGACATTGTAGCCAAGGATTGGGATGAATTAGATAAGCTATGCAAGTCCACAATCGTTTTATCACTCTTTAAGTAGGTTTACTACAATGTTGTAACTAGAAATTAGACAACATATGAGCTTTTGATATAGATTAAGAATCTTTACGACAAGTAGAGTCCTGCATCTCATATGTATGGGTTGAAATAGTTGATTGACCTTTGCATGAAGGAAGGGACTTCAACATTTGCACACTTGAATGACTTTCACTCCATCATCAACCATTTAGCTTCGTAGGAGATTGAGTTCAAGAATACTTTGCATCCTTTATTTTTGCTTGGTACTCTACCTAAGTTGTAGGACACTTTCCATACGATTCTTTGTACTAAGGATGGGCTGAAATTACAGGAAGTTGAGAATTCCCTCTTGACAAAAGAGATGAACAGAAAGAATGTGGATGCTTCCCATACGTCCCATGCATTGATTGTGAGAGGCCAGCAAGATGGAAATGGACATGGTAGAGACTCTAACAAGTCTCAATATAGGACACATGGATAGTCTTGTAGTAAGTCCCATGGCCATAAGTCCAATCTTACTTGTCATTATTGCCAAAAAGCGGGTCATACTCGGCCACAATGCCATAAGATGCATGAAGAAAAGTGCAATGAAAAGGGAAAGAGTAAAGTGCAAGACAAAGAAAATGATCATAACATTGTGCCTTTATAGTTAACTGATGCTTTGTTAGGATATACTCAGTGTTGGTTGATAGATTCAAGGGCTTCCTTTTATATGACCCCTCATAGATAGTGGTTTTACTCCTATCCCACTATGACTAGATTTGTATGTTTGAGTAATGGCATGGCTTTAGAGATCATTGGTATTTGTAATGTCTAGCTATATTTTGGTTCAAGCAGCATATTCACTCTTTATGATTTATATCATGTACCAGCTCTCACAAAGAGCCAAAACACTACATTTTCCAAGGTGATATCTAACCAGGTCGAGATTCTTGCAGGCAATCCATCTGTCCTAAATGTCATTGTTCTTTCTACGAGATGGTTATTATTCCATAATATGATGCATGTGAACTCATGTTGATCGGCTCTTTGGAATGCATGTCATCGGCTTAGCTTGACTATATTGTTGAGCAAACTGTACCTCTTTCATTCTCATGTTTTGCTTAGAGCATTGGGTCAAATGGAGAGCTTTCATGATGGAGCTCTAGAATCCTTTCAATGGATTGCATGTCAAGGATGCAAAGCCATATCCTTGAATGTGGATGTTTTGCTATAGCTATGTACTTCTAGATCAATGGATTATGTAGCATATTGAAAGTGAACACGTTTGCAATATCAGATGTAGTCAAGTCAATTCTAGTAGATCTCTATGAAAGTGATCCATCATTCCAAGAGACTAGAGGGTTGTCCAGAATAGATCGACGGTTCAGGGTTCTATTTGCAATCATTGTTGTCATTTTGGAGACTAAGATGGATGGTATCAATGATGCTCAAGAGTTGAAGTTGTAATCGCTTTGCATTGAGAATTCATTTTGTGTAGTCTCGTAACAGTGAGACCACGTATTTGTTTGTGTCTTTTTTCACAAGACATGGTCAGCATTTCGTTATCATCATGTTGACTCCGTGTTGTTGGCATGCAAGGATGAGAATAGTGCTTGACAAACCTGTTGTTACTTGTATTTCTTCTACATGTAGTGTCCATTGATACTGATGAGAATAATTGATTTTTATCATTCATGTACACTACACTTGTTCATTAAAATAACATGTTGTACTTCGTAATAAAATATTTTTAAAATAAATAAAAGCTTATTTAATCTATTTTATGTGTGAGAATGATGAATTTTAAATTTTTCGCACAGTAAAACTTCAAATAAATTAATGAAATCAATAAAAATTAACAATACTTCAAAAACTAAATGAAATGAAAAAACATGCTATATAGCATGCTAAAGAGATGGCACAAGTCTCTTCGTATTTAAATAATTATGGGGGAAGGTGCCATTCCCCCATCCATTCAAAATATATCATTTGTTGAAGATATACGGCTTCGTTTTTTTCAGTATGTTTGAAAGATCGTTACATTTTCATTTTTTCCATACGTTCAAAAGATTCACTACTCCACCTTCCTTCCTCGTTTCCTAATCGAAACCCTAGCAGATCATAAGATATCCCCCCTTGCCTAGGACTATCATAGCACCATTGCCAATCTCGAGAAAGCTGGCCTCTTCCACAAGGATCTATCTATTTATGCTTGGATATTTGTTGCCATCATCATTTGCCTTACCATGTCCATTTGCGGGGTCCTCTTCTCCAATAGCTTTGCTATGCACCTCATGTGCACCTTCTTGTTGGGATGTATCTTGTCACAATGTGGGTGGATTGGACATTATACTAGCCATTCTCTGCTACTAGAAAGGCCTCAGATTGACAAATGGATCAAGCTTCTGGTAGGGAACTGCATCTCTGGCATCAGCATTTGTTGCTGGAAAAGGAACCATAATGCTCATCATATCTCCTGTAACAACCTCGAGTACGACCCTAATTTGTAGTACATTCCCCTTTTTGTTGTCCCTTCCAAATTCTTTTCATCACTACACTTGTATTTCTATGACTGGAAGATGAGCTTTGATCCTATACCGTGATTCTTGATCAGCTATCAACATTACACATTTTAGCATTGGATGTTTTATCGTATTATGTTAGTAGTGAGGATCAATCATTTTGCCTAGACATTTATCTTACTTCTCTCCAAGAAGAGGATTTACAATAAAGGGATGGAGACTGCATGCATTCTTATCTAAATTTCAGCCACTCTAAATAAGTAAGACGTTCTAAGTGGAATATACTCCTGGATCACGATGGTTAGCAAGAAGATGATTTGCAATAGAGGGATGGAGATTGCAAGCATTCTCATCTAAATTTCAGCCACTCCAAGATGTTTTGTATCTAGATTTTAGCCACTCTAAGTAAGATGTTATGAGTGGCACATACTCATGGATCACACTGGTTAGCAAGAAGAGGATTCGCAATAGAGGCATGGAGATTGTAGGCATTCTCATCTAAATTTCAACCACTCTAAGTAAGATGTTCTAAGTGGAATATACTCCTAGATCACAATGGTTAGCAAGAAACTATCATTGGACTCTGGAGTTCCATGAAAAATCCTCTAAACGGACCATGTGCTCCAAATATCTGAATAAAAATCAAGATATGAATAAACTCACTCAATGAGTTCCCTACATTACTTCTATAAAGACTGTAGCAATCAATCAGCTTGAAAACGAATAAAATCAACATAAGAAGAAAATCACTCAATGAGTACCCTACATTGCTTCTATAACAATCAACTTGAAAAATGACTGTTGAGATGAAAATATGATCAAAAGAGCCAAACCAAAAGCCCAAGAAGATGCACCATAGCAAGGAAGGGAGGGGATAGCCCCTTATGGGTGAAAGGGATGGAACATGACCATGTATGCATCACAAGTGCATTGCATTGTAGCCCCTCTTACAACATCAATGAGCTTTCTTGCTTTGACTCAGCTTGTCTCATAAGTTAGCACTTCATTTCAAAAAGCATCCCAACCAGATCAAATGCCAAGGGAGAATGATATGGATGTGAAGATTCATTCCTTCTCTTAGCTTGAAGTAGAATGCTAAGTTAAATCACAAGACACCCTACAACCAAAAAAATACATAATTAGTATCAATAAATTTCTCTAATAGAAATCCTCAAACAACACATTGACTGCATCGCAACTAAAGAAAGTATCAATGAGCTTCTTGCTTTGTCTCAGCTTGTCTCATAAGTTAGCACTTAATTTTAAAAAGAATCCCAACTAGATCAAATGCAAATGGAGAATGATGTGGATGTGGAAATTCATTCCTTCTCTTTGCTTGAAGTAGAATCCAAAGTTAAATCACAAGACACCTTGCAATTGAAAAAATACATAATCAATACCAAGAAATTTCTCTAATAGAAAGCCTCGTACAGCACATTGATTGCATAGCAACTGAAGAAATACATATTCTTCTCTCCAAGAAGAGGATTCGCAATAGAGGGATTCTTTTTACGATGATTGCCAAGGGAGACAACCATGGAGGAGAAGGCTACAAGCATGCCAGAATTTCCTGGAGCAATAGAGCACGACCAGCAACTTGGCCTTCAAGGTCTCAAATGATTATATCAATGATGACAAGTATTTATATGTTGCAAAGCTGCAATAGCAACACCACTGCCCGTCTAAGCAGTGCTGCGAGAGCATGCAAAGGATCCCTCATCAAGACCGTCGATGCGCCTCGCACTAGTCCTTTGGATATCTGTGACCCTTTACTTCTTATGCTTTTATGAGTAGGATGAGAAACACGAGCAGAGTGGAGGAGGAACAGGAGCGGCAGCAAGCTGAGCTCAGAGCCTACAACCTTCAACCTCGTCAATGTCACCGCTCACATAGGCTCGGGTGCTTTATTTGATTTGGGTGCTTTATTTATCATCAATGTCACCACTCTCATAGGCCTGGGTACTTTATTTATTTTTTATTTCATTTAACCAAAAAATATAATTAAAAAATCTTATATAGTTATATCTGTAAACTAGGTTGACACATCTATATCCATGTGATCCATTTTGGATGGTTTGGAGAAGGAAGATTAAGTTTTTATCGCTAAAAAATGAAAGGTAAATATTAGAAATCCCTTTTCTAATTGTGAAACTTTTATAAAGTACAATATCAAATTAAGATAAGGTATTCTATTCATAGATATTGAAGGTCATTCAATATTTAATTGGAGTTCGAGAGATGATGAATATAATTTTAAAATTAATTTTTTAAAAGACATGAATCGTGTAGAAAGTGGGTAATTGTACTTATTTATTCAATGTTGAGAAACATGGAATAGATCATGTACAATATATTGTTGTGCTAAATCGAGTTTCTTCCCTTCAAAATGTGATATTTTTTACATCTCGTCGGGTCCTCTGTATAGGTTGTTGTAGCATGCAGTAGTTGCATTCTTTTGCAAAATCATGTCTTACTCCAGGTCCTTGGCCTTCTCTATGCTACTGGCCTTCACTGTAATGTTAACCTCAAAATTTTCTTCAAATGGTTGGTAGGTTTGGATGTCTTTTCCTTTTTCACAAGTTTTCTTTGTGTTGATGGAGTTTTTTTTCAACATTCGTCGTGTGGCTTGCATAAATAGTTCTAGGTGAAGTACTTGATCTTTTTTCTTTACATTATCTCTTTTGAATTAGCTGGTAGGTATTGCTTGGACTTGGTGTTGGATGATGTAGTTATTCCAGAGTTGGTAGCAACATTCATAGTGGCTGAGATTGGTGTTTTAGCATTATTAGAATTTTGACTTCTTGTTGGTTTGGTAAACTCTACTTTTTTGCAAGGAATGTTACTCTTGTTAGAGATATTTTTTGTTTTGGGTTAAATATATTACGTGTTTTAAAAAAGCTATGTTTTAAGTACTTGCTTGGGTGGGAGATATATGATAGCACTAAATGGATTGCTTTGGGTGCCATGGATTAGGTTGTAAACCTCTCTGTTGAGTAAGTACATGACCTTTTCTATGGTCAATGTAAGCATTTTATGGTCGTGAGTGTAACCATTCTTTGCTATGTATGTTTTTAATGTTTTGTCAACTTCTTCTTTCTTTTACTTTTGCCATGAATTCAAGCAAAATATTGAATCCTAATATAAGATCTCAATTGTGTATGTGGAGATGCGATTTATTTTTGTGCCTACTAAGAATTGGGTAGTAACTGTATAGGATCTCAATTGTGTATGTGGAGATGCGATTTATTTTAGTGTCTAGTAAGACTTGGGTAGCAACTATTCGTAGTGAATTGTCATGTACATCTTCGTAGTGGAGTTCAAATTTATCAAGTATATATTTTAGAAGTCTTGCATATGAGATATGTTTGTGTTAGTGGGGTTCAATTCTAAAGAAGAAGAAAATATTGAAGACGATAGTAAGATTTGTATGTTTTGCTATTTTGTTTTATTTTCTAGGTAGTTTTTTTGTCGAGTATATGCTTGGATGTGTCCATCAAATTTTGGAGATTATTGTAGTTTGTAAATCCCTCAATATATATTGATGGTCTTTGGCCAACGATACTTGGTATTCTCATTTGGTTTATTATCAAATACCTACATCGTTATGCATCAACAAGACAATGCTCAATTTGTTATTGGGTGTTCCTATGGTTTTGAATGTATAGCTTGAACATCTACATGCATAGTTTGATATGGTTAGATTATTTTATATTGTTGGTTTTATATAGATTCTAGATATTATTGTTTATTTTGTGTACCTCATTTAGTCATCTTTACATTTACAAATGTTGTTTATTTGTAAAAATAAGCAAAAAGTAAGTGTTAGTATATTTAAAAGGATTTCAATATAAGTAATAATCTTTGAAAAAGGAATAATTGAATTGTTTGTTTCATGTACTTGTTGGAAGAAGTGTAGGCGATGTTTTTTTTGTTGTGTCATGTTGTAGTTAGTCTATCTTGAATCGACTATATGTAAAAAATTTCTTTCGGTTACACAAGAGAGCATCACGTGGACTAGTCCAAGCATGAACATGCTCCTTATGTGTAATAGTGTTTTTGGGCAATTGTAGCTCCTTGAGATTTGTGACCAGTTCTTATGTATGCAAGTGTTAATGAGAATGTTAATTTGTGGTACCACTTGAGGTTAAATACCTTACATTGGTAGTTGCTACATCGTAGTGTTAGTTATTGGTTGGTAGATTGGATTGTGACTTAGCTTCCAAAGATCATGTCGTTGTTTGTTCTATCGATATGGTCGATTTTACATGTGGCACCATTTGCAACACCTATAATGAGATCGATATTCTCTGTTATTATTGCAATTGCCCCAACTACTATCTCTTCTATCTCGTAAAAGTTCTTATCTTGTAGACAGCTTTGCAACGTTGGCTCTTCAATTGTGTTTGTTTGAAGTTTGACAGTATGGATCCCCTAAGATGTGTAGTAGTTATGCAGAGACTACTTGTTATACTTCAAGATTTCTTTCTTGTAAGTGCATATAATTGTTATTCTTTGGTCTACAAAATCTAGAACCTCCTTCTTGTCAATGATGCACTCGTGTAGGCATTGTTGTATCTCTTTCTCGGTTAGATACCAATGCCCAATCACTTATAAGGATTGTAGGAATAGCCTGAGTGGACTGAAGTGTGGAGAGTGTGGTATTGTTCATGTATTCAATATGCTGACAAGGTGATGTGACATTGTTGGCAAATTTTGGTCTGATGGCAATTGTGTAAGGTCACCAACCAATATCATGAGCTTTTCATTAAATGGATCGAGTAGAATACTTACTATCTAGTGTATTATGTTGACACAATATTGCTCCAATGCTCAATTGGCATTGGCACTGCTATGGATATTACTAGGTTTTCTTTTATGAATGGGATTTTTTTAATGATCGTATTCATTAAAATGTTGGTGGGTCTAATCTGATGCGAGTAAATTCCTTTCTGTATATTGGCTAACTTACATTTCAAAGTCTTCCTTGTTCACGATTAGATCATAGAGTTGACACTCTATATATATATTATGATTGTGTTATATTTTCATCGATTATCAACTCATTCTCATATATGAACATTACTTGCTACAATGATGAGTTGAAGAAAAAACCTTTAGTTTGGTGGATGAAAATCGATGAATCGCATCAGTCTTTTCTAATGCTAGATTATATCTCCATAAATGCCTTATAGATTGTCTTCAAGTTCAAATGTAGATGTATGTTTGGTGATACTTTAAATTTTGTGGTATTCGTAGAATGTCAAGATGTCTAAGCATGATAGTCGCACATAGTATAGGTCGATGGGATGAATGACAATACTCCTTGTCCTTGTGAGCTTTCATTATCATATGCTAGTAGGGAAGGCGCCTATATATTGAAAATTCTTGCTTCTTATTATTATCAAAATTTATGTGTAGATCAAGGTCACTTTGATGGGTGATATTGGCTTGGAAAGTATTGTAGCTAAGATTAGTTTTTGCTTGTTTGAATCCAAGTCTTATAGACCTAGTCTTTTGGTACCTTTTATTTGAATATTTAATCTATCTATTAGCTTAGCCTTCATTGCATATTTCAATAGGTAGAATGATATGGATGGGTTTGTTACTTATTAGATGTTCATGTGCCCCCCGCCCCCCCCCCCCCCCCCCCACTAGACTAGTAATGTTGGGTGACATGTATCATTAGGTTTTAGGGTCTATTGTTAATTTTGGATTGTTGTGCACAGCAAATGGAAACCAGTACTTACATTTGCCATGGCTACTAGTACTAGTTATATAGCAAGCACAATGACAATTTTGAAGTTGTTTTGCCAAGATAAGGGCTCTTAGTTTTTGTGTCAAATTGCATCGATCATGATTCAACTCAATATATATGCTTATCTCATTTGTTGTATTATTAAAGTCTGCATCATGTACCCATAGGATTACATGTGCATGCAATGAACCCTTGTGTTGAATCTTGTACTTGATTGCATAATGATGGACATATCCTACACAAGGGGATTTCCCAATTATGTATTGATTTAAAAATAGGTGGAACTTGGTGTGAAATAGGATAGTGCACTTGTCTGGGCAAACTTTCCATGAGAATTTTGGATTGAACTCCTTTGCAATGGCTTCCAATGTATTGATCTCACCCCACTTTGTGTACTAGTCACCTCATCTGTTAGTGAATGTAAGAAAAAAGTGAGGCATGCTCCACATGTCCACCATTATGATAAGGTTCTTCAAATTATGCGTGCGAAGAAGGGAACCCTGGTATTGATGCATGTATATTATAGCAAAGTACGAGCTTGACCACTTCCTTGTTGGAAATGTTCTTGTTTGCTCACTTGTAGTTGTCGATGACTCCTTGTAAGCAAGTACTATTTTTGTTGTTTGCAATTAGCACAAGCTATTTTAGTTGGTATAAGATTAGAATGTAAGGCTTGTGCGAGGTATAGTCATAGAATAGTATTAACATGTGTATGTGATGTATTCAAGGATACATGTTACCATCGTATGCACTACATCCAAGTGGAAAGAGAAATGGGAATAATGCATTCTTGAAAAGGTGGTATATTTGGACAGGATGAGCCTATTACACGTAAGCCATCTATATTAAACGTTATTATTCTTTGTAGAATCCAGCTACTATCTCGAAGAATGATGCATACAAACTCGTATTGAATAGTCCTTTGAAATGCTTATCATTGTGGCCATCTCTATTATGCTATTAAGCAAAGCAAAATGTGCTATACTTTTTCTTTCTAATATTGGGTTAAATGGGGATCTCTTTACGACAAAGTTCTAGAATCCTTTCAATTCATGTTTATTGAGGAAGCAAAGACTTGTCTTTGGATGTGAATGTTTTGATATTATGATGTACTTTTGGATAACTAGATTATGTATCCTATTAAATACAAATACATCAGCCATGATAGATGGCAAGAGACTAAAGGATGAGCAAATTAGGGCATTATTCCAAGAGACTAAAGGATTGTCAAGAATTGTTCAGTGATCCAATATTTCATTTGCGATTGCTTTTGTCATTTTGGAGACTGAGATGAAGACATAAATGATGCTTAGAAACTAGAGTTATAATGCTTCAACATGGAGAAGGGCCACTACATGCTTGTTTCTCCCTTTGTTATAATGATGCTTAGAAACTATAGTTATAATGCTTCAACATGGAGAATTACCTTTGTGTAGTCTGGAAATAGGGCCACTACATGCTTGTTTCTGCCTTTGTTTGCATGATATGGCACACATTTTGTCAATATGATATCAACCCTATGTTGTTGGTATGCAAGAGTGAGAATAATGCTTAACAAAGCCATCAAAATTTGTATATGTTATGTATATTTATTACAAGTTTGTGAGGCAACATTTTGATTATGTATTGTAACTACTCCAAAAGTTGAACATTTTATTAATGTAGCAATGATGCTTGCACATTCTATTACCCAAGATAATTCCCATTTGTATATATCATCCCAACTTGTAGCATATGGTTTTATTGATGTTTTTCTAAAAGCCATAGTTTTCCTCTTCCTAGAAGACCTTAATGAGGTCCTATGATTTGACATTTGCATGGAGTCGAGTCCACTACTATTTTGTATCGTATTAATAAAAATGTGTATTTACCTATTAGAATAGCACAATTCCATGATTGAATGCACATTTACATCTTATTTCATATGCTTGAAAAACCTAGAAAATGTTTTCAACTATGTCTAAGCAAAATGAAGCGTCGTCTCTTTTAAACTATGCATTACATGAACAATGCTTACAAGATTTTAGAGCTAATTAGATTGGGTTAGAAACTTCTTGTATAGCTTGCCATGTTCTATTGATGAGAGAACCTTGCAAAATATCAAATGGAAAGCCTAAATTTTGCTTGATCAAAGTCTAAGATGTTGTATTTTATATGTTTGACTTTTTTTAAAATAGATTTTGTTTGCGATTGAACTTATAACTCTCTAAAGGCAAAGTAGTAAGAAAAAAGAACACATGAACATGCTGTACAAGTAGCTATCAAAGAGCCATTACAAGTCTCTTTGTTGTTTTATAATTATGGGATGTCAAAGAGTCAATTGCTCATATCCAAGAAATACATGAAATGAATAAGAAAATATGAAAATAGCCTTGATCATAGTAACCATAGAAAATGCTCAGATTTCATATAAATAGAGTACAATCGTGAAAATATAATTGGTAGCAATGGACTCACCTTTGCAATGGTGGAGAAAGGTACTCATCCCTTAGCTATGGTGGGAGGCCCAAAACAAAGAAGCCTCAAGAGTAAGATTTGATTAATTGGAAAAGAGATCCCCATGTTTGGCACACTTTCCTCTTTTATAACAAACCCTAAAGGCTAACTCCAATTTAAAAACTAAGGTTGATTATCCCTACATTATTACAAGTCATCCCCTCCTAGAGAAGATTTGTCCTCAAAGCTTAAGAGACAAAAGAGCACAAGAATAAATCATATGGGAAAGAAATCCATCATGAAGTATTATTACTAAATAGACTCCAAGAAGTCATGAAGAATCTAGCTCAAGAAATAGATTGCATTAGAAGCTTGAAACTATGAAAAGCCTATGTGTTATCATGAACATGGCTATTAAAGGAAAAAGCCATAAATTGAGATATCCATATCCAAATTTAGCAAATGAGGTATCATTAGATAGTTGACTCTAGATAGAAGATCTGTCATCCATAAAAATGATATATTGATCAAGTTTGGGCAATTTAATTTGTAGCATAAATTTAATATAACAACATATCCATTATCCTAAACTAAAATAGTCTCATTATTTTGAAGGATTTTTTATGCCTTCAAAAGAATAGTTGAATGCACTTAGGGTAAGTATGAAATTGGTGTTTGAAGCCTACTAAAATGAAATGTCACAAAGCCAAATACGCCCCTGAATCAAATGGGTAACCCTCAAAATAGTTATCATATCCAAAGGTACCAACTATATTAAAATAATTTCCATCATCACCAACCATGATGAGTATATGAACTATTGAGCCTAACGCACCAACAATCAAGACTTTGGACAAACTTCTATTGTTTCAGAAGCTGCAACTCACTTCGGCGACAATCTCTCACCTTGTCTCTCAACACTCCACTCTAATTAAGCAAGCATCCTTCTCTCCAATCCAAGAAAGGAAGAACACAAGACTAGCTTGAGGTGTAGTGAACTCACCTAGCTTACCTTTTTGCGTTTGATGACTTGAAGGTCGAAGATGGTTCCACGACCATGATCAACACGATCCAATGCCATTGCTCCTTCGCATCCACAACCAAGCACACCAACGAGTCAAAGAGCTAGTAGAGAAGACGAAAAAAGCAAGACGATGGTGAAGAGCTTCACCTTCCCTCAATCCCTCGCTTGATCAACACACCTCTCACTCTCTCCCTCTCAATCACTCACAACACAATGGAAGCAAGACGATGGAATGAAAGATTGAATAGAAAGCTTGAGTAGTCACACTGATAGAGCTTCCATAACATGGATGTGCCAAAAAGGGTGAATACAACTGAGAACTCCCACCCTTATATAGACCAAGAATTAGGGTTATGGTTAGGGTTTGCAACCCTTTTGCATTTAGGATTTGCACCCCTTTTGTGTTTTGCATTTAGCATTTGTGCCCCTTTTGCGTTTAGGGTTTGGGCTCCTTTTTGGGCATCCTACCCACTTTCTGGGCTCTAGGCCAGTCAATCATCATTGCATGCTTCAATCTTAGCCTAATTAGACCAAACCTAAGATATTCTAATCACAAATATATGTATGCAACCCACACAATAGCTACGGGTGTGACAAACACAATTGCGGATGGTGAATAGAATGCGCACGGTTGGCTCTCACAAAGTAATACATATATGATAATGTGGTGATGTCCATGAAGTACAAACATAATCCAAGTGCCAAAAAATAAGGCATTAATGCTCCACAAAAATAATATCCACTAAGAAATAGTAGCCGTCACTTTCGCTTTTGCAGTCTCCTCAAAACACCATTAACTTTATTTCCCCCTAGATGAGTGCCAGTCCCATGGCACTCACGTCATAGGTAGCATGTTGTAGCTTTCACTGAAGACGGGGAATGTTGGGAACAATTGATTGAAGAAGTAGTCCTAATAGGGAGAAATGAATGTTTCTAATGAAAAAGTTGTTATAGCAAAAGAGGATGATTTGTTTCCTGTTGCAAGTACAGATGATGTTGCTCATACTATGGTAGATGGTGACTGATGTTGTGACTGGTGACAAATTCTATAGAAGTTGATTGTACTGAAGATACACTTAACCAATGGTTCTTCTAATGGAGATAGCTAGAATGGCCCTTGAATTTGAATGGGAGATTCAAGGTTGATATAGAAATGATGGCTCATGATCCTCCATGATCTGTTGTACCTACAAAGTAAACCTCATGTGCAATCACTTCCTAAGCGAAAGTGCTAGTTTGTTGTTCATGCACCGGACATATGATATTATTGGTTTGGGAGATGGGTCGAACTCCAAGTAAGCTTGAAGTGTTATCCCACACTTGAGGACCCAAAACCTTGGATAGGTTATGGTGCAAATACTAAAGTGAGTGCGCTTGAATACATAGTCTAATATATAGTTAGAAGACTGCTTCAGGGATTCTACGAGTGATGACTAATGCTTGATGAAGCAAGGGACCTTGATCTAATGAATATGGGAAGAATTGTGGGTGTTGAGGGAAAATGTAGTTATTGATGAAGATGCTAGGGAGACACCGATGTGGGATGGATAGGAGCAGGTGTTCAATTCAATACATTCTTAAAGAACATGGGTCTCTGTAGGATTAACCACACATGGTAGTAGCTGATACAATTGTTGGCTTTATATTGAAGAACCTTTTCCACCTTTTTGATAAGTAAGTATTAATGAAACTAGGTAAATCAAATGAAGGGATGAAATGTGCAAGTTACTTAATGAGATTGTGGGAGCTTCTCGCTCGGCCGCCAAGACCTATAGACCGCTTATTGCTTCAAGCATTTCAAGCCAAGTGCAATGACTACCTCTCACATAGCTATATGCACTCTTACACCTATGAGTGTAGTGAGCTTACCTCCATGCTCGATGGAGTTGCCTCCTCCCTCAAGCACTTTGGTAGCTCCATGATCCAAGATGGTACAAGCTCAAGCAAGCTTGATCCTCAAGCTCCAAGCTCCAAGCTCCATTGCCACGCATGAGACAAGAGAAGAGAAGAGAAGAAGAATAAGAGATGAGAAGATGGAGAGCTTCTCCACCACAGTCCCTCACCCTCACACTTCTCTTTCAAGCACAAGCTCAAGCAAGCAAGGATAATAAGAAGAAAAGAAGAGGAGAGCTAGTTTTGGCCACACACAAGAATGATCTTCTCCATTCCTTTTTTGCCTTTTTATACATGCCCTCCTTCTCTTTGGACACCCATCCATGTTTACATGACCAGCCATTTTAGCCAAGGTCTTCTTTCCTTATTTCTTTCCTCTCTTCATGGTTCACTTTTCCCATGCTTGTCTACTTTTACAATTTTCACAAGAGGGAGCCTAGCGCTCTTTTACAAAATGAATTACAATGTGCCTAGTGTTTTCTTTGCTAGAATATTTGATGCACTCATTATTGTGTACTACCTTTTGCATTAAGGCTTTTCCTACTTTTTTTTTAGCTTGCATTTTTTCTTTTCTTTTCTCGCCTTGGGTTGTCTTCCATTTCTTACTTTTTAGGTCTTCCATTTCCAACTTTTTGGGGCCTTTCTAACTTGGGCTTGCTTTTGGGCTATAACATTACCCCCCTCCTAGCCATCTGTCAGTCCCATGGCACTTGTTGATAAGGGATCAGGTGGTTGAAGGTTTGCCATGTGGATTGATGATGGGGTTTTGGGAGATTGGCTATGGAGAAGAGACACATCAAAATGGATGGAGAGTTGTGGATGTCGAGGATGGATTGAGTGGATGATGGGAGCCTCCAATGCTAGTGGTTGATCGCAGGTTGTCGAATACACCTAAAAAGAAAAGAAAGTGTACTACTTGGAGGTGTGTCTATCTCACAATGCAATATAGGTGTTTGTACCAATGGAACTAGGAGTTGGATTGAACCTTAGGCACAAGTCCGAGATGTTGCCAAACACTTGAGGACCCAGTTCTTGTACAAAGGGAGGTGTCGTGGGTGTGACTTAGGGAGACAGATCTAACCATAGGCGACGAGTGGGAGCTCCCTAGGTGTGTCCCGTCCTTAAGGTCCCCTAAGTATATGAAGTGGGAAAAGGACTAGAGTGGTCCCTAGGTGTAGTGCTTGTGACACTCATAAAGTACAGATGGCTAATTTCCTTGCTATGCTTCTTTGCTTTCTACTTCCTTCTTTCTTGTCCTTGTCCTTTTTCTTATCATTTCTTTTCTCTCTCTTTTCTTCTTCATTTTTTTAATGAATAAATTTAATAAGGGAGCATGCTAAGAGGCATCCCATTTGCAGAGTAGGGGCCAAGTTGCATAGTGGCTTAAGGGCTTTACTTAGGAATGTCCTACTTTGCAAACAACCCTTTAAGTTGGTTCTTACATTGACTGGAGTAGATGACAAAAATGGGTGGTTACACCCGGTGAATCTACTGTCACTCATACCCTCTAAGAGGTTCAGGCAAAATGCTGGCAAGAGAGTGGCTCTCATCATGAGATGCGCCATCACACAACTATCTATCCTAGCATTGAGATAAAAAAAGAGGGGCAGTAACTACTCTTCCTCTGTAGTAGGTTTTTGTTTTAGTAATACTCACAGTAGGCAAAGGTAGTTACATGTGGTGATGAAAGCGGGGTAAAGGCATCAGGAGAAGTTATTCAAGAAACTTGCTATAGATGGGCGGAGGTCCCTTTTGGTGAAAATCAAGCGATCTTCAAGGATTGAGGCGTTTACATTATACATCAAAGGGAAGTCATATCTACCATGCATCTTCCGATTGAAATCAACTTCAAATCTTCTTGGGTAGAGCATGTAGATAGGATAGTCCCACTCATAAGATAGGGTACTGCAAAAAGTGATCAAGGCCTCTAAGCTAGAGTCACAGATGTTACTGTGCCACCTTGGCTATGCCTCATATCCCTCTACCCTCCAAGGTACCTCTATCACCTTACCTTCCCAATAGTTTGTAGGTTCTTGCCACCACTTGTGGGGTGCCTCCTCCATTGCTCTAGCCATCTCGTTCCCAGACAAGGTTGCGATTCTCTCATTGCTCCCACATTGCAAGGTTCTGGCCCTAGTTGATGGAATCGCACTCCTCACTTTAAGGAATGGCTACTTGAGGAATTTGCAGTGTCCTAGCTTGAAACCTCTTGCGAGCATGCTCCACCTACTCCCCGCACTTGTTCCTTGCCTCCACCATTTGTTCGGGTGGCCTTGCTTTCCTCCCCTTCCTCTTCTATTTGCACTTGTGGTTGCATAGGGGGGGCTTGGTTCCTGCACTGGTTCCTCCTTTTAATGGTCTAGTTCGAAATCAGGCCCTTCTTCCTGGACCGGCTCTAGTGGCTCCTGTGCGATGGTTGCATTTGCTGTTCTGGGTGCCCAAGCCCTAACAAGGTGAATTCCTATGTGGGTAAGCCAGCTAGGATTAGGTAAGCATGTTGCTCCTCTACTCCCAAATTGGTGCTAGTCCTGGGTGCCTTGTCTACAATCTCTAGACTAAGAGGAACCACCACAATTCTAGAGATCTCGCCTTGCCTAACAATCATCATGCCAATGTTCCTTTAGATGTCAAAAGTCCTTAGGAGTTCAGTGCATTTAAAATGGTCTATGTCTTGTCCCACCTTTTCCAAGTACTTGGTAAGGTTACATCACTCCAGCATATGTGCCACTGCCTCTTTAGTTGTCACCACTCCTTCCAAATTGTGGATGCTACGATATTTCAATTGGTTGAATGCGCGGATCTCCATGACTAATCCATATCTTCTATATTCTTCATCCGAGAAGGGGAGCCTATTGGATATATCTTGCTATCCTTCCATTTTAGATTCATGTTGCCACACATATTCCACGTTTAGTTTTCTTTAAAGGGCATCTCTTGCACATAAAGTAAGATGACTAGAAGGATCATTGTTCAAGAATAAGAATTCTCGTACAATGAGGAATATAATCCAAAAAAACCAAAAAATTTAAGATTCTCGTACCAATCAATCCACATCTTCATTCTTTTCTTTTAGAATTCAATTCATATTTTGAGTTTTCATCCATTACTCCCCTTCCCTTGGAAAGGATGAAAATCCTTCCTAGGATTGTGGAAATCAAAGTGTATGGGCATTCAGCACATCCGTGGTGTGCCTTACTATCTCAAGAACCAATCGTAAAACTTGGGGTTATATTCAAGAGTCGCATAACAGTCCAAATCCCATGGTGGACGGATGCCCACTTGTGTGATGTAAGTCAATATATCAATCAAGAGATCACTTGAGTTGAGCCAACTTGCAATGTGGAGTTCCTCCTCCGTTAGAATCTTATGAAGCATGACATTGTCTTCTAATGGCAGATTCTTGGTTATGGCCAACACTCTAAATGAGGTGGGGACCACATAGGTTGCGCTCTACTCAGAAGTCTTGATGGCGTGTCTTTGCTACGCATTGGTCATGATTTGGTATCCCTCTTGGGCCCATGAAAAGTGCAAATTACACCACTTGCATATGAAATTGGACCCATATTTAACAAGTTGTTGGAGTTCAGAAAGTTCTTGGGGTGGCATGGGATTTTTACCTTTTTGATAAGATGTGATCAAGCATTGGCTTACGGCCTTTTTGCATGAGATTTTATCGCCAATCGTCTCATTTGCAACAACATAAGTTTTAATAAAGATGAATTCAGCTTGGGGTTTCTTCTGTCGTTGAGCTTCTGTCAACTTTGACTATTTCCTTTTTTCTTCCCTTAACTTCCTGCGCCTTAGGTGGACTAGAAGGTCCCCCTTGGTGTCTCCCCTAGTGCTCACAACTCTGAAGGTATCTCAACTCCAAATAGTGGTGGGATGCAAGATGAGATAGTCTTGCTTAACTGTGATCTACCACCTCAAGACATTCTAGCCAAGCTCGATCGCAATCTACCTTGGCAACTCCTTTGCTCACTCAAAACATGTATATCTCTTGGGGTTTAGTATTTGCTCTGATCTGCTTAATTATTCTTCCTTCCATATCATATTCTATGGTCTGTACTTCCTCCTTGCTCTCCTCACTGGTGGAACAATAGTCCTCATACTCATCGTCAAAATTTTCAAACTGGGACTATAGGTCACTTGTAGGGTTTCTACTTCCGGATGCGGCCTCACTTGTCATGAGAGCCTAGTTATATGAAAAATTTAGCTCTTGCACCTTGGTCCATTGCTACTCTCTACTTTCCATAAGATCCGTGAGGGGCTTCAAGTTGGCAGTTGGGTTATCCACAAGCTTTCTTGTTCTCTAGCATTTCTCATCCTCAATGGCCTCCCTAGCAAAATATCATAATCCACTCCCTTCATCACTATGAACTTTACTGAGAATTGGATTTCTGCTATCTTTAGTTGCCAATCCTTTAGGGCTCCAAAGGATCTTACCTTCATCCCATTCGCTAGGGTGACATCGAACCTTGTGGTTTCCACTGATGGGTTTCCCCAAGTTTGCAAGTCTGCATGACTAAGTACACTAACCCTTGCTCCCATGTCCACTATCCCCTTTCATGTACTAACTCCTAAGGCGACGACAGGTAAGACTGTGTGCATCTCAATGCCCTCCCAAAAGGCATTTATTTGTGGGAACTTGGACATGGGATTTAGTATTAGGCTTGGTATGTGTGCCATGACATTGTGGTTTGGAAAGCCTTGTGGCTTATAGTCATTATTGTGTTCTACCCATTGCTTCAATTCTCACCAAAGTGCGGGGTTTTGTCTAAGCAATTCTCCTAATGACAATGTCACAGGAGTTGTTATGAGTGTGGCTAGCAAGGCACCATTCCTCTTTCCCTCATCAACTTCATGGGTTCCTTGCCAATGTTCTTGAACTGTTTGTGTATTCCTGATCTTCTCATCTCTCCTACCCTCAAATATGTGGGTGAGACTAGTGGGCTCATGGTTGAGAGTTCCTCAATCCCTTCCTCAACTGTAGGTTTGGCATCTTGAAGGTGAGCCTACACTTCTTGTATCCACTCCTTGACCTTATCTACAACTTTCAGCTGTTAGTTGGGGTCAAGGTACTTTCCAACCTTAGCGCTTCCCTTCTCTCCCATCTTAAAAGTGGATGTTTCTACTTCGGCATCCGTAACTTGCTTTCCTTTTGTTAATGTGGTTTCACTCTCAATCTTAAGTGTTATTTTTGCCTCAGTTATCTTTTTCCTCCGTCATCAACTCTTTTTCCCTATGGAGGATGCATCCAAGTTGCTAGGCCTAGATAGTGAGATACCGGCCTACTTCATTTGAGCTCATGTCATGAATTTTAAGGAAATAGGTGTGGCATCATTGTTGTGCGACTCAATACAAAAGAGCTCGAGAGTGGCACAAATGGTACAAATTGCCGAGCTAGTGGAGGGTTTCCGCTTAGGGTAATCAACGAATACATGTGTGACTCTACATTCAAGGCACCTCAAGTTAGCCTTCTTTCTATTTACTTGCTCCTTTTTAGGGCAACGAGATGAGACATGCCCTGGATGACCACATGTCCAACATGCTATGGGTTCCTAGTTTTGAGCTCCTCTTAGGCCTCTACCTCTTCCTCTGCCTAAGGCCATTACCATCAATAGGTCTATAGTCCATCAATATGGGATTGCCTTCTTTGTCACAAGAGACATAAGGGTTCAAATAAGGATCTTCCTCTAGGGGTTCCTCCACAAAGCGCACTGGAGCTTTGCTTGATGGATGGGTAACAATAAGTACTAGAGATCTAGGGATTCCGGTAGGGTTGATATCTATCCTCAACATGGCCAGCTTTGAATCGTTGGGACCAAGGAGGGCCAAAGGGCTTCCCTTCCAAAATATGGTTGTCTGACCCCTGGATAGTATGGCTGTGTATAACAAGGCTGCTAATAAGGCAACCATCTTGGCAACTGCTAGTGCATGGCATCATGCTTGAATCTTCCACAATTGGCACAAGGCCTTGATCTAGGATCGAGGCACTCAGATGATGGCAGGTGATTCCTCCACAGTGTACAACTACATGTGGGGTCGCACATGTCTTTGTACTAACTCTTGTCATCTAGCCAACTCTGCTTTTAGGTTGGCTATAGCTTGGGTCTAGTCAACACTCTTCCCTTTCTCCTGTTCACTAGAGATTGCTCATTCACTAGTTGCTACAACTCTCTCAATGTTCCTAATTGCATTGCTACCTTGTTGTGTTGTTCGAGAGCTTCTCTCCCTAAGCAAGTCGTCTACCCATATGGATTTCTCAAAGACTCTCGCAATCATGTCCCTTTGCATATTCGAGTTGCTTGCCAAAGCCTTATAGAGTTCTTCATTGCGAATCGTGTTAATGAACACAATAGAGACCGCTCTCTCATTGGGTCGCTCAACTGCAGGTATCCTCTTATAGAGACTTCTTACATGGGTGACATAGCCTCATATATCCTCTTTGTCTTTTTGATTGACATTTGTTAGCTTAACAGTGAGGTTATCAGAGTATCATATCTTTGTCTTTTTTATTGACATTTGTTAGCTTAACAACGAGGTTATCAGAGAATTTCAAGATGAAGAGATCCTTCAACACTGGGTGAAGTCATTATGTTTAGCATTGTCTAGACTAGTGAACCAAGTTCATCCCATGTCTCCCACGCAAAGACCGAATGTATGTGCTCGTTGAGCGGGGTCTATGAGGTTATTAGCCTCACATACCTATTCAAACTGCTTGACAAAGTTGTAGGGGTCATTCCCTACCTAATATTTATCAAGTTGCTTCGCAACTATGGGTACTTTCATTTGGTTCTTGGGAATTTGGGATAACTCCCAACCCAGCTAGCAATGATGCCGCCAAGGCTACCCCACTTCTGCTCAATGCTAGTAGTATCTAGCAATCTCTTGGTGAGTAGCTCGCTTAGTGTAAGATCGGCTTCTAGAACTCTCTCCCTATCGACATTGCCTTGTTCTATTCCTACCCGATATGGCTAGGATCCTATGAACCTCATTGAGCTCTCTCTCATGATGCAACCTCTGAGCCCTTTGCTCCTCACTATAACTTGCCATGCGCTGCAATGCCATCCTTGCCAGTCTCCTCTCTTCCCCAAGGTTAGCTATGGCACCTGCCACCACTAATCTTCCATGATACACTATCCTCATCTGCTCTGGTCATATTATGTAGCAAGTCATCAAATGTTGTCGAGGTGCTTAGCCATGCTAAGATTAAGGTCGAAGTCTAGACCATTCTCATTTGAGCTAGTGCCTACCATAGTAGTTGCCTCCTAACCCATTAGTGCATCTATGAGGTCAACTAAGTTAGCTAGAGATGTATCTCTAATCTTGGCAAGCCTTTCCTTCACTTGGGGATGTGACGATTTGATCCCCTTTGTGTCTTTGTCCCTAGTTTTCTGGGTCCCTTATCCGATTCTTGGGGTTGTACTCCTATTGGTGGGTTCATTTTTAGGTTAACTCCCCTTAGTGTGTTCCTTATTAATCCACTAGTTTACAATTGTGCAACACTTATAGACTTGCAGTGCATCTTAATGTGCGCTATGCAAAATCATGCTTTCTAATTTCCATACATGCTTAAATGCCTATAGCATCATTGAGTGTGACCTTTGATGGAGTCAACTACTTCAACCTGTTTCCTGCTCTTGATGCAGTTAGAAGGGATTTTGATTACTCGTAACTAGTTGAGATTGAGTTCTTTAAGGGTCGTGACAGGTGGTTTGTTGGGTTTCCATCCTAGTGAGTCAGCTTGGGTCTCTAATCAGTTAGCGGCCAAAGGTCAAATCTTTTAGTTCCCCAAATATTGTTGGGTTGAGATTTCTTCTTTCTCTAGGTACAAACAATTCTACTGGTTCATTTATGAGTTTGGACTCTAGCCTTGTCATTGGTTGGTTGGGGGAAAGCCCTAGCAAGCCCCTCAAAGGTTAAAAACTCAGTCAAATAGGGCTCTTCTTATCCGGCCCGAGTCCCAAACTCAGAAATCTGAGTAGTCAATCTCGAACTTAGATGAGGGGTGCTCATCTGAGTATCCGAGGTTGGCTGTTTGAGGCCGAGTATCCAAGGTTAGCTGTCCAAGGCCTAGACTCGACCATCCAAGGCCTAGACTCATACCATCAGAGGCCTAATGGTCTAAGTGGACACTTAAGTGGCTCAAACATCCGAGCCAATTCACAACTTGGTCCTCCGTTGAGGCCTGTAGTCGCTGTAAGAGCATGCACAAAACCCGTCAAATGGAACAAATATGTTTTTTTTCCACTTAATGCATGCTATTCAATGCTACCAGAATTCCAAAACAATACAATAGATAGCAACAAGGATTCGAAGCATATCTGGAAGGGCTGAATGCGTCAAAGTCAATGATCATAGGTGTTGTAGCCTACACAATTGTCACTTCCTCTCTCTCTCTCTCTCTCTCTCTCTCTCTCTCTCTCTCTCTCTCTCTCTCTCTCTCTCTCTCTCTCTCTCTCTCTCTCTCTCTCTCTCTCTCTCTCTCTCTCTCTCTCTCTCTAAATGCAAATGAGCTCTCTCTCCCCCTTGTTTCACCTTTTGTGTTCTCTTTCTCCCCTTACCTTCTATTTTTCTTCCTGGACATGAAAAATCTAATTCCTTTCTTCCGTTGTTTCCAAGTTATCCAAAGAGTTATTTTTTTCCTACTTTTCCTTATTTCAAAACCTTAGTGTCTCAAATCTGATACAAAACACACAATTCTTACTCTAACCAGAAGCTTCATATGCCTAAACAAATTCGGAAAAGAGATCAAATAGTTTCCGACTCCCTTGGTTCCTACCTAAAACCAAGTGTCATTTCAAAGTTAAACTCCTACTGCGTCTCTCGATTTGAAGCATGCAAGCGCTCAAAGCTTGAATCCATTGATCTCCCAATAACAAAACCAAAATGTAGGAGCTTCTCGCTCAATCGCCAAGACCCACCGACTGCTTATTGCTTCAAGCATTTCAAGCCAAATGCAATGGCTACCTCTCACATAGCCATACACACTCTCACACCTACGAGTGTAATGAACTTACCTCCATGCTCGATCAAGTTGCCTCCTCCCTCAAGCACTCCGATAGCTCCACAATCCAAGGTGCAACCTCAATCCTCAAGCTCCAAGCTCCATGCTCCATTGTTGCACACGAGACAAGAGAAAAGAAAAGAAGAAGAAGAAGAGAGGAGAAGATGGAGAGCTTCTCTACCATGGTCCCTCACCCTCACACACTCACTCCCTCACTTTCTCACACTCCCTCTCTCAAGCACAAGCTTAAGCAAGCAAGAATAAGAAGAAGAAGAGAAGAGGAGAGCTAGTTTTGGCCACACATAAGAATGATCTTCTCCATTCCCTTTTTGCCTTTTTATGCATGCCCTCCTCCTCTTTGGGCACCCATCCATTTTTACATGACTAGCCATTTTAGCCAAGGTCTTCTTTCCTTATTTCTTTCCTCTTTTCACGATTCCTTTGCCCATGCCCATCTACTTTTACAAATTGCATAAGAGGGAGCATAGCACTCTTTTACAAAATGAATTACAATGTGCCCAATGCTTTCTTTGCTAGAATATCGGTGCACTCATTATTGTGCACTTCCTTTTGCATTAAGGTTTTTCCTAAATTTTTTTGAGCTTTCATTTCTTTTCTACTTTTCTCACCTTGGGCTGTCTTCCATTTCTGCCTTTTTGGGTCTTTCATTTCCAACTTTTTGGGGCCTTTCTATCTTGGGCTTCCTTTTGGACTGTAATAGAGACGAGTCAACCAAGGTGAGTGGAGACTCCCTAGGTATGTCCTAATGTGCCCTAAGTAAGGGTGTGAAAAATGGGAAAAGGGCTAGGGGGTTAGAGACAGAGCCAGTCGACTAGGGTCACTAGACACATCCAACTTGAGGACCCCTAGGTGAGGTGCATTGCATATGCATGCATATTTCTTTTTTTTTTCTTTTTTCCTTTTCTCTCTTGTTTTTTCTTTCTTTCTTTTTCTTTTGGCAAGTCAAGTAACAATGATATATAATAAGGCATGTTGCCTTACAAGGAGAAATGGAAGTATAAGAGCAAAAGGTTGACTCTACAAATAATAAAACTTAGTGCATAAGATGATTGGTGCACTGAGGTGCATACAATGCAGATTTGAACATTGATCGTGGACATTGAAGCACATTGCCACATTGTTGATGAAGCTATTGTTGAAGAAGAACCTGAACTTGTCAATGAAGTCTGGTATGCTCATTGATGAAGCAATTTGCAACTACTCCTAATGAAGTAGATGACCATTAGATATTGTAGCAAAGGTATAGTGTCATTGAAGAAAGTGAAACCTCATTGTTGATGGTTCTTTGAGTTCTGTGTTTCTTCAGCGAGGCTCCAAGACAAACTTATTGTCTTGATTGGCCTTTGATGTCTTGACATGATTCCTCTCGAGCTTGAGATCTTTAGGAAGGTTATGATGCTAGTATCAGCTTCAAGTCTTTAATGTTGTTGCAACATAGGATATTTCCTGGAAAGCTTCTATTGCCAATGATATTGTCTTCAAGCCTTGAGGTTCATTGCATTGCCTTGTCACCTATTGTTTTCCTACATTCACTTGGTGAAACTTTGAGAGTACCATGCAATGGATTCAAGGGAAAAAGATAGAAGGATTTATGAACAACTTTCTTCTTCCTTGTATTTCATCATCACACGAGGAGTGAAAGGGTTTGAGCTTGTACCTCTTGTTTTTGTTTTTTGCCCTCACATAAGATGTAGCATTGTTTCTAAAGTCGGAGGGACTTTTGTTCTTATCGATGCAACAATTTGAGCTAAAGAAAAATATGTACAAAGAAACTAAGACTAAAAAGGAAAAAGAGTTAGTATTCTGCAATTTTTGGGATCCACCAGTCACAGAAATTCGAATTGTACTCCAATTTTGCAAAAGTATCCAAGTCATGTAGTTTGGTATCTAGTCCACAAATGTAAGTAATCAAATTGCTAAGGAAAGAGGGTACTACAAAGCAATTGGCAATGTGTAGTTCTGCTTTGATCAGAATCTTATCAAGAAATGGGTGATATATCAACTTTTGTGGCAAGGCGAGATTCTAAGCTAGGATGATAGAGCACAGTGAAGTGGTCTCACAATAAGTTATAGCTTGAAGTGTACTGATTGTATGGCATTGCTCAGCTATGGTCATAAGACAATTTTCATCAGAAGCAATCTCAAGTTTATGAGAAAACCACTTGTGCAAGGACAGACTTGAGGAATGACAATTCTGCTCAAGCTCATCAAGTACTGAGCTAGTCTTGGATTTTGGTCACAAAATCATAAGAACGAATAAATTGGCATGATAGCAAGTGCTCCTAAGGGAGAGTCCTGACATATTTCTTCTGAATCAAGAGGCTTTTATCGAAAATATGTTCATTTTCCTCCCAAGTGGAATGCCATTTAGAAGCAACCTAAATTGCCTCATCATCAACAAGGTCTAGATCAATCATTGCAAACAACTTGGCATAAGTGGTGATTATGGCCTCAAATTGGAGTAGGCATTCTATTTCAAAGGATTTGAATTTCTTTGCCAAATGAGCATCCATGGTACCCAATGGTCGACATGCTAGCAAATGCTTGATGCCAGAAGGAGGGTGAGGTTCAATAGGGCTGATATGGAGATATGTCTCACCAACCTCCTTTGGAGAATCTAGGGGTTCAAACAACTCAATTGGGACTAATTGGTGGGGTGAGTTAGTAGGGACATTAGTGGCGTTGTGCCTAGGATTTGGAGTTGCAAGCATACCTCTTCCAGCCACTATGTCTGGGTTAGTAGAAGGTTTATGTACATCACTCTACTTCACATCATTTGATGAAGATTCAATCATTGTAGTACTAGAAGTAGAGGTAAGATTTGCTGTTGTGTCACTCAACCTTGGAATAAACCATTCATAGAAACTAGGATTGTACTCTAATGAAGCATGACCATCAAGAAGTTGTGGGTCATGGGTGAAACAAAAGATATATCTAGTGACATCAATCATCATGTCTCGTTGTCTTAATCGACTTGTAATGTGTAGCTCTTCCTCTGAAAGAAGTTTGTCACACAAAGGATCAGGTTTAGCCAATTTAGAAATGTTGACACCACAAAAAAGTGCAAACACTAGGAGAGATGTAGGGGCAACATATGTAGAATCATGCATTGAAGTCCAAAGTGCCTTTCTTTGCTTAGCAATAGTCATTAGGCGGCTACCATATCATGCAGCTAACCCTCAACTCGAATACAATTTCCATTCAAACTCACTTTTTCCTTTTGCTTTCTTGGCCAATACTATAATCTCTTCCCAACTTAATGTGTGCTTCCCAGTGTAGAACACAAGAATTAAGCGATGCTTCTCCTGCTCTACCTTGGTCATTTGCTTTATAACTTCTCCCACGACGACTACTAGGCAAATCCAACAAATTTGTGATTGCTCTGATCATGTCAAACACTTTTCTAAAAGTTCTTGATGCTCAACAGTTTGAATTCCAAGGTCGGCATGAACATATGTACAAGCAAGTGAAGTCAAGAGTGTTTCATCTAGTTCCTAAGAACTCGTAGCTTTTGATTGATCTCTGTGTTACCCCATCTTTTCTAACATTTCCATGATTAATCACTTAGCTCGTTTCAAGTGTATTGGAGCTTTTGGTCGAGACGAACATGACTTATGAATCAATGGATTCATTATGCTCCCTTTGCACTAAATTCTATATCTTTGTGTGAGACTGAAGTACTAGAGGCTTGTTCTTCAACTGAAGTGACAATCTTGGTCACAACCAAGGGCTGTGATTGTATGGGTTCTATCTCATAATTGGAAGTAGTAACTTCCATTTAAGTGGAGTGGTCTATCGTTACAATCAAATATGACTGTGCACTTATATCCTCTCACTGATTGGAACTATTCATGGTCTTGGTAGTTTCAAATTTGTTTATGACAACACTTGTAGATGGAGGTCATCGCTCTTTTGATGTTTTCATAGATGTTCCTTATGGATCCTTTTCCTTAGATTGAGTAGCTACACTAGGCTACTTACTATCAATGTTTTTATTTTGGCTTGGGTGACAAAGGTTCTTGGTTTCGAGGAGACTTTGGTTGTTTTGGAGATCCAACAACAACCCGGGGTTGTTGCTTATCAACACTTGAGGACTTTATCTCATCTATCCTTGGACTTTTCGTTTCAACTTGAGTATCCTCACATGGAAGTGGCCACTTTGGCTCTAGCTTTTCCTCCTTGCTTGATGACTTTTTAGACACTACCAATTTCTCGCATGGATTGGCAACAACTTCAAGTGGTTTCTCTTTTGGAATTGTGGGCTCAAGTGTCACAAAAACTAGCTCATCAATCACTAACTTATCTGGTGTTGTCTCCTCAAGTATCTTGGTCCATGACCCAAATCTATGTGTGGGTCTCTTTTTCTTTCTCTTGGATTTGGATGGGACTTGGTCTGTGGTCATTGGAGGTGGCTTTGTAGATGATTTTGGCAACCAAATCCACCAATTTCTTGCATAAAACCCTTGAGCACGAAGCAATGCTTTGGGCACCCATCACGGCCCTATGCTAGCTCTCCATTGATGCTTTCGATTGCATTGTCCCAAGAGGGAATAGGCTGATCCTCCATATATGGCTTGATAGCTACATTGGTTGGGACGAGTTTAGGTTGTTTCGATCTTAGTCCATACCTCATAGGTCAAGATGTTGTAATCTGAACCCTCGTCTATGAGAGCATCATTGATGAGCTCTTGCTTGGCAGTTTTGACCCTAAGATATGCAGGAGGGATTAGCTCTTCATCTCCTGGGTCAATGTTTGTGTCTTGGACATTTCATATATTAGACATGGTAGACCTAGTTAGGGTACTACATGAAACCTTGCTTGTTGAAAAGTCATGATACATGTGAGTGATGCTACACTCAATGCAGCTAAGGTCAACTCTTGGAAATATATCTATCGCCATCCGATCTGCTAGTTATGGCTTAGGCTCTTGTGTTGCTTGCTCTGGCAATATGTGAATGGATAGATAGATGGGAATGTTCACTCATTTGTGTTGACTCATCAAGTTTTAAGACTTCAAGACCTAAGTTCGAGTCCACTATGAGGCATGTCAACAGAGTATAAGGCTCTTAATAGCCAAATGACAAACTCTTCAACTCTTCTTGCAATGATATTGTGTAGTTCTTGGTGTGGGTGTTCTCATTCAACTCTCTAGGCTTATCAATTCTTCTTGGATTTTGCAACTTCATTTCTTGGTGTAGGTGTTCTCATTCAACTCTCTAGGCTTATCAGTTCTTCTTGGATTTTGCAATTTCTTTTCTTGGAGTTCTTATCCTTAAAATTTGTCTCTCGTTGGTCAATTGGCCTTGTGATCTTGCACTAAGTGCAAGGTGACGCTCTCTTAGTCTGAGTCGTAGACATACCCTTATTCTAATCTCTGTAAGGCCAAGTCCTATTATTCCTTGGTTTGGTATGCACTTCCTGTATTATTGGAGTAGCTCGAATGAGTGCATCTTGTAGGTACGTTGGGCGCATTGATTCCAATCGGGTATTTATGGGTGGATTCAACCCAGCACAGAATTTTGACACATGTTGTGTCATACCCATTGGAGGTGCGTACTTTAGGAGTGAAACAAACTTTGAATAATATGCATCAAGGGATAATCCTAGCTACTTCAAGTCATAGGATTCATTCATCTTTTGTGTGCGGTAAGCAGGTGGTAGATACCTCCCTCGCACAGCTTCCTTAAGCTTCTCCCAAGTGAGTGTCCCCTCTGAGATCGCTTGGTCTCTACACCACTATTTCAAATTATGGGCTCAAAGGTTGGCTTCTTCTCTCAATTGTTGCGGTCTTGGTACTTTCTTTAAATGGGATTCAAAATTATTCAAAGGGGGCCTAGGACTTGTGGCAGCTTGGCTGACAATATTTTACTCATCAAGCCCTTGTAATTATTGGAATGGAGCACGTGATGATGGTGACTTGGTTGGATAATTTCCCCCCTAATGACTTGTAGTGTGTCCTATATGTAGATGTGAAAGTGATTGTTGTGGTTGTGCACTATGATCCTAAATAACCTAAGGTAATGTTAGCCCAGTGTGTGTTGCCAAGGTTGCTTAGGTGGTGCTAAGTGCAATGTGTGCCAGGTCCTTGCAATATGATGAGGTGGTTACTTAGTTTAACAAGCTCCTTGTTGAGTTCTTAAGTTTTTAAGATATTTACTTCAAATGCTTGACTTCAAAACCTACAAGTTATGAGGGCACTTTGCAACACTTTGATTCAAAAACTCGCAAGAGTGAGGTATGCAAAATTAGGCTTTCTTCCTTTCCAATGCAATGTGCATGGGTGCAATCAATTCCTCAAAGTATCACAACCATGTCATGCTAAAAATATGGCAAGTAAGGACGGCACTTTGGTGCAAATACGTAAAGCAAGAGGTTCAAATTTAGAACATGAGTAAGACAAGTATGAGTGAGCCTTAAGGTATAGTGTGTGTAAATGGGAGTGTGAGTGTGTGAGAGTGATTGGTTAGTGTGAGTGAGTGAGTATAAGTGAGGGATAAGTGAGATGTGAGTGTGAGTAAAGGATAAATGAGATGTGAGTGTTAGTGAAGGACAAGTGAGATCTGAGTGTTATGGGTATGAGTGAGTGAGTATAGGTATGAGTGTGAGTGATTGTGAATGAGGATGAGTGAGTGGGTATGAGTGAGGGATAAGTGATGAGGGATCACTATGAGAGAATGAGTGAGTGGGTATGAGTGAGGGATGAGTATGAGAGAATGAGTGAGTGTGAGTGAGGGATAAGTGGGTAGGGATGAGAGAGTGAGAGTATGAGTGAGTGAGTATAGGTATGAGTGTGAGTGAGTGAGTGTGAATGAAGATGAGTGAGTGGGTATGAATGAAGATGAGTGAGTGGGTATGAATGAGAGATGAGTATGAGAGAATGAGTGACAGTGAGTGAGGGATGAGTGGGTATGGATGAGTATGAGAGAATGAGTGAGTGAGTGTGAGTGAGGGATGAGTGGGTAGGGTTTATGATCGAAGTAATGATACCTCTATCTCTTATTCTTCTTCTTATTCTCCTATCTCTTCTCCCTTCACCTCTTCTTTTCTACCTTCTTCTAATACTTCTTCCACCATTAGATGAATTACAAGTTGTCCAAGAAGACACAAAAACTAATAGCATATACGCAACCTTGCCACACAAGAAATCCAACAAGAAGAGTATGAGTTTGTGTTTTGTGTTTGAGTTTTGAGTTTTTTGCGTGTTTTTTTTAAAGATTATGTTTTGTGTTTTTTCTATCCTAACAATGCCTATCTTCACAATCTCAATCCAACGAACCTATTTCTTCTGATTTGGCCTTCCTAACCTAGCCGCATGGGTTTCAAAATGCTATCCACAAACATGGATATCGAAACCCCAACCCCATCCATGCCCATGCACAAGCCTACTATTCCTCCACATGGTAGGAGTGTGAGAACCTTGGCAAATACATTGTTCTAGGTCCCAGCAAAATGGAACCAAAATGTTCAGCCTAACGCACCAACAATTGGGACTTTGGACGGACTTTTATTGTTTCAAAAGCTACAACTCACTTCAACAACAATCCCTCACCTTGTCTCTCAACACTCCACTCTAACTAACCAATCATCCTCCTCTCTAACCCAAGAAAGCAAGAACATAAGACTAGCTTGAGTTGTAGTGAACTCACCTAACTTACCTCCTTGCGTGTGATGAATTGAGGGATCGAATATGGTTCCAAGACCATGATCAACATGATCTAATGTCATCGCTCCTTCCATCCACAACCAAGCACACCAAGGAGTCGAAGAGCTAATAGAGAAGATGAAAAAGCAAGACGATGGTGAAGAGCTTCAACTTCCCTCAGTCCCTTGCTCACTCAACACACCTCTCACTCTCTCCCCCTAAGTTGCTCTCAACACAATAATGGAAGCCAGATGATAGAATGGAAAGATTGAATAGAAAACTTGAGTAGTCACACTGATAAAGCTTTTGCAGCATGTATGTGTCAAAAAGAGTGAATACAACTGAGACCTCCCACCCTTATATAGACCAAGAATTAGGGTTAGGGTTAAGGTTTGCACCCCTTTTTGGGCATCCTACCCACTTTGTGGGCTCTAGGTCAGTCAGTCATCATTGCATGCTTCAACCTTAGCCTAACTAGACCAAACTTAAGATATTTTAATTACAAATACATGTGTACAACCCACACAATAATTACGGGTGCAACAAACACAATTGTAGGTGGTAAATACAATGTGCGCGAGAGTGAGATTGACTCTCACAAAGTAATACATCTATGATAATGTGGTGATATCCATGAAGTACAAATATAATCCAAGTGCCCAAAAATAAAGCACTTACACTCCACAAAAATAATATCCACCAATAAATAGTAGTCAACACTTTCGCTTTTGTAGCCTTCTCAAAACACCGTTAACATGAACCTTTGCAGTCTTGGTTTTACACTTGAAATATAATTCTTTAGAGTGCATCTCTTGAAGAACTTAATTTGAAAGATATTCACTTTGTGTCATTTGTGAAGAATTTATACTTCCACCAGTAGTTCTCATACTATCATGCTTTCCTTTAGCATTATGCCTTAAATTGGTACCTTGTTTTGTTATATGAACAATGGGATAAGTTGAAATCTCATTAGACAAACAACCCCTTGTTTAGCCTAAAAAGTAGACAAAATTTTTTATACATTTGGCTACATCTTTCAGCAAGCTAAAGTGCTTCATGTATGTCCTTAGGCTACATTTCTCCAACCTCTAAAGAAAAATCTAAATCAAACCCGTAAATGTACTTATTCAACTTTGTCAAATATGTGATTCCTTCTACGTACATGGATGGATTCAATAACATATTAGAATAATCCCATACAAACATTTTCCTTTACTTCAAGACATACTTTTTTTTTGCAATTTTTTCTTCTTCATAGGAGATACAAACACATCAAGCATTACCCACTTGAATTCATCCCAAGTACTAAACTCTTCACCAATTTTTTGCATATACCTCCACCAAGTGTGGGAGTAACCTTCAAGGTGAAGGGCTACATAATCAATCTTGGCTCTTGAGTACCCTAGACTACAATGGAATCTAAAACCTCTTCAATTTCAATTAGTTTGAAGTGGCTTTTATCCTCTATTGGCATCAAGGGTTATACCTCATGATAGAGATCAATCTTTGCATCAATATTGAACCATTATTTCAAGATTTGGAGGACATTATCATCATGGACAACTGTGGGCAACATGCACCAATCAAGGTGCCTAAAGCATTAAGGATTTAATCAAGATCTTGAATTAATCACTGTATTGGATCAGTATTTCAGTAATAATAAGGAGTGAGGAGTATTAACCATTTGTGATGGGATATTGATTGGATTAGGTCTCCATCAACATTCATTTGTGTACATTGAATAGGTACATCTGAACTTTCTCTTTAATCTCTCTTTTTATCCCATTGTTAAGCCATCACCCCTTGCTAAAGAGAGATATTAAGAGTTAGTTATCTCTTGAAAAGAGCACATAGGGCGTGATCTAATTTGTGCCTGTTGTGACCGTCAATCCTATCCATGAATTTTGGTGGATTATTAATACTTGAATGGATCATTTCTCTCCCTTTAGTGCCTAACACTAATCTTGATTTATTGGGTTGATTGTTGTTCGCAGAATTAGAAAGAATCCTACAATAGTAAGTGGAAAAAAAGTTGTAAAGTAGTGACTGCTAAAGGGTAAACTCTCATTCATTTCCTATCTTACTTTGAATTTTTTGTCATATTGAAGCTTGCATTTCATTGAAGAAATAAAAGATTTATTTCAATCCATGCACATCATACCTGTTTAATTAGATTGGCATGTACTTGCTATGTCTATGATACCCACGAGGAAAAGCAAATGATGGATGAGATGTGAGACAAAAGAGAGGTGACCCTCCCTCACATCAATGATCCTAAAGGGGTGCACAACCTGGCTAGGGAAGGAAATTTGCACACTCCCCAAGTCTCAAAGCCCACATAGGCATGCTTATCTCACCATTTTATCCCTCACGCAAGGATAGTGCTATGGAGGACTAAAGATAATACCATGCAATTGATTGGGCCTTATTTTTCATCCCTACAATGGAATCTCAATTTTCCCTCATTTTAACATAGGTTTTACAAGTGGATTTAAGCATAACAGGGTTAAACAAGGTGAAATAGGAATTTTCAAAATAATCTACAAGGTATTACAAGATGGCATAGATACTTGTAGGTACTCTTATCACTTTTAGTGACTTACTATAAGTGGTATAGGTTACCTACAAGTGCTTTACAATGTTCCACATGGTGATAAGGGAAGAATCACTTACAAGTTGTTTTATAGGTGTGAATAAGGTCTAAATAGGGTCTTGCATAGTTTTGAATAGGTTATTGAAATTGGTTCCAAAATAGGCAAACATGATTCTAACAAAAAATAATGACCATACTTGGATAAAAGACCTTGTTACTAAGACCTCAAGCCAGAAGTCAATCAGTTTGGATATTACAATAAAGAGTTATTGCAAATTTTGTGACTATTGGTCATTATGGACAACACCTATTAAAGATAACCAAGCATAAGGGAAAGGACCAAATTCTAGAATAATTAATGAGGATGTCAAGACCTATCAATCTGAACCTAATGGATCTAATATTGGGCTCAACCAACACCAAGATGATAATCATGGTACAAGTGCAAATAATACTCAATATAATCATCCAAAGAATACATAATTTCGTGCATCGCAAGGCTCAAATGGTTATTGACAACTATCAAAGGAGTTGAATAGTATGAATGAAGAACTTCTTGGGGAAATACACCTATATCGAATAAGTCAATGGAAAAGATGCACAACAAATTTGATGAGTTGATTGTTTTTATCAAGGATTTGGGCAATAAAATGCAAGAAATCATCCTAATATTGGTACCATGACACTCCCAAATTATCCATATCTTACTTCACTTCTTAACCCAACTACTTTTGAAAAGAGAGAACCTTTCGAACTTAAAGTCACATATCATGCCAATAATAAATCTAGACCTTAATATAGTCAAAAGAATGACTCTAGACATAAAGATTATGCAAGACTTGAGAAAGAGGAACATGGTTGTGATCCCTTTTATAAGTCCTTTTAGACTCATTCCACTCGTATGCCATGAAGAGTGGAGGCTAGTCTTGAAGATAGACATGATGGATGAAGACCTATGCATGATGGATGAAGACCAAGAGAGTGCCAATCACTTGAAAGGCCCTCTAATCATGGCATTGGTAAGTTCTCTCATCAAAGGTTTGATAGCAACCAAGATGGGTTGCCCTATTACAAAAAAAATTCATATGATAAAGAATCTTAGAGACAACAATCATATGGATAGCCCAATTTCGATCCACCACCTTACAATGACTATGAATACAAGGAGAAAAGCAACATTGCCAATTTCAAGGGGGTAATTCTTTGCTTACAAAATGGAAAGAATTGATTAATAAGCTTGAAATGTACTTTACCCTATGAGTAATTAAGCCAATATTTATTATATGGCCCTTCACCTTGAAGATAATGCCTAGATTTGGTGGAGGCATATGCAAAAGATCAAAGAAAAGTTTGGTACTTAGAATGAATTCAAGCACATAGTGCTTGATGTGTTTGTATCTCCCATGGAGAATGAAAAGCAAAGGGGAATGCCTGTACATGATTATTCTAACATGTTATTGAATCTATCCATGTACGAAGAAGGAATCATAGATTTAGCAAAGTTGAATAAGTACATTTATGGGCTTGATTTACATATTTCTTTAAAGGTTGGTGCAATGCAGCCCAAGAACATACATGAAGCATTTCAGCTTACTAAACCACAAAGACATGTCTTCATTTCAGCCCTAAATTGTGGGAAATACACTTTTAAATCAATCTTCATGTTGGAATAGCAATTTAGCTAGCAAAGGAAGCCATTTAGACAAAAGGGAAGGTTCCAACTTTTCCAACAATTTATGGCACAAAATACGGCAAGGTATAATGCTAAATTTAGATCCAAAATTTTTAAAAAAATTGGACAAAAACCTACAACCAATAATACACAAAGGAAGAATGTACCTAATGACAACTTGAAAGAGATGTACACCAAACGCTTATATTTCAAGTGCGGGAAAAAATCAATCCCTAACCATAAGACACAATGCAAATTCAAAAAGCTAAAATCAACATGATCATAGAATATGGATCAGATGAGGAAGTAAATGAGAGTGAGCTTTTTCAAATGTTATCTATGCCTACATTAGAGGAGCCATATGAAGATGAAGAAGTTAAAAATGAGGAGTTTTATGATCCTATGGATAGGTTTTCTTTTGACCCGGGCGGTTCTTCTATGTTGTGCATGATCTCTCATGATGAATGGATGGGTAGTAGAGGTGAAAATAATTTTCATCTCAAAGGGCTTGCAAATGGCAAAGTTGCCTATATTATTGTGGATATGGAGATCACACATGACCTTGTGAATACAAAATCTTTGGATGGGCTGAAGCTACTACCTAAGGATATGAATGTACGATTAAGAGTACAAGTTGCTATTGGAGCTTTTGAAGCCAGTCATCAAGTGTGCCCATGCACTTCTATTGAGCTTTCACCCTCGTGTACCATTAAAGTTGATCTTATAGCCTTAGAAATGTGACATATTGTCATAGTCCTTGGATGTGATTGGCTACAAACATTTGGAAGATTCACCAAGGATTTGAATGAAATACAAATGGAATTTTCTTGGGGTGGACAACTAGTTACTTTGCATCATGGAGTGGATCATAAATACATGGAGCTCATTCCAATGAACAAATTAAAAAGAGATATCAATGCTAAGTCTTGTGTACTCACTCTTCTTCTTTCTAAAGAGTACAAAGATCAACCCACACAAAGTCCTACTTTAGTCCCCATCCTCAATGCCACCAAAGAGAGAGGTTGACCATCCAATTGACTTCTTGGTACCTAATATCAAGCCCATCAATAAACCACCTTACAAATTATCTAAGTTTAAGTGTGAGGAGATGGAGCAATAGATTAAAAAGTTGATGCAAATGGGATTGATACAACCAAGTGAGTCACCTTTGGCCTCTTGAATGCTTTTAGCGAAGAAGAAAGATGGGACATTTCGTATGTGCATTGATTACAGAGAGCTAAATAAGTCCACCATAAAAAATAGGTACCCCATTCCTTGCATTGATAATCTCCTGGATGAAGTCAAGGATATCAAAGTTTTTATCAAGATCGATCTTCGTTCAAAATATCATCAAATTCACAAGAAAGATGGGGATGAATACAAGACCACATTTAGAATTGAAAGGGAATTGTATCAGTGTCTGGTGATGCATGTTGGATTGTCACATGCTCCGATCACCTTTCAAGCCCTAACAAGTAAGATTTTGCAACCATTCCTATTCAATATAGTTTTCTTTGATGATATCCTCATATATAGTAAGTCCAAGGAATAGCATTTAAAGCATGTACACGAGGTATTTGATACATTAAGAAAGCACAAACTCTTTGTAAACAAATCCAAGTGTTCTTTATGGCACCATTTCAAGGTCAATAGCAATCATCGTGTGTTGAAATATTTCCTTTCTTAGGCCACTTTATCTCCTAAGCAATGAAGGTGATTGTCTACACTTCAAGGCTATGATTTTGACATCTCCTACATGGCGGGTAAAGATAATATTGTGGTAGATGCTTTGTCAAGAATGTGGGCATGTTCACTTTCTTCGATCTCTACCCTATACAAATATTAGATCCATGATATACAAGAAGAGTATTTACTTGATGAGAATGCAGCCACTATGATGAGAGTATTTCAACAAAGGAAGAGGTGAATGGCATCCCATTTTTTAATGGCATAATGGACTCTTATGGTACAAAGGATGGGTTTGTTTGATACCTCAAGCCTCCTTCAAGTATCGCATCTTGCAAGAAATACATTCCTTGCCTTTGGCAAGTCACCATAGGCTATTTAAGACATTTGACACTATCCATAAAAGTTTTTATTAAAAGGGCATGGGAAGGGATGTTAAAGACTATGTCATACAGTGTCTTCCATGTTAACAAAATAAAAACTCCATGCTTCAGCAAATTGCTGGAGTCATCACTTATTCCTTGAGGGAAGTGGACCAATATAAGCATATATTCTATCACACGATTAACTACAATGAAGCACAGATGGAATAGCATTTATGTGATTGCTAATTGATTAACAAAATTCGCTCATTTCATCCTAGCTAAAGTCCAACTTTTAGGAAAACCTATTTATGGAGTGTATGTTTAAGCTGATGGGATGCCATTAAAGATAGTATCCAGTCATGATACTAAATCTATGAGAAATTTTGGAGAGTGTCTATTCTCTTCTATGGGTACTAAATTGATTCCAAGCATGACCTATCACTCCCAAATAGATGTGTAAATGGAGCACATCATTAAGTGGTTAGAAACCTATCTTTGTCACTTTTGCATGATACTTAAACTTCTTGGGATCAATGGTTACATTTGACTAAATTTTGCTATAGTAACACTCATCATATGAGTATCAGCATGTTGCCATTCAAAGCGCTCTATGGGTATAAGGTGCAAATATCTTCCACTCTTCTCAATGATGGCATGAATCCACAAGCTAAGGCTGAACTTGAGAAGACGGAAGCTTTGATGAGTCAATGCAATGAAAATATCCACAAAGCTCAAGATGTCATGAAGGCTTATGCTAATGAGAAAAGAAGACCATTGGAATTTGAAGAGGATGATTGGGCTTTTCTCAAAGTACCTAAGTCTTGATATGCTTCCTTAAAAGATGGCCATAATAAGTGAGCTCATTGGTTTTATGGTCCTCATCAAATACTTAAGAGAGTTGGAGAGTGCTTTGTATTTCTATAGTGCAGAGTTATTTACGATTGTATGTGCATGCACACAAAATTATGTATCTTGTTTGTAACCTTTGTATTGAATTAGCCTAAGGGCTAGAAAATTATTTGTAACCTTAGAATAGGTTTATAGGAGATAGATATTAATAGGACAAAAACATAACATTCATGCAAAAAAAGCAAGAAGCCTAAAAAAAAATTTACACTAAAGCTAAGAAATACAAATCCAGAAATACATGCATGAGGGAGGTGCTCACTCATGCAGGGTGCTAGTTATAAGCTTGAATTGACTTCTTTAATGCACATTCATGATGTCTTTCATGTTTCTGAATTAACGAAGTATATGGGTCCAACCATTAAAGTTTTGGAAGCATTGCATCCTATTGATGAAGATGGTATTATCATCTATGAACTTAAAAAAGACATTGGAAATTGAAAGAAAGTTTTGAGGAACCAAAGATTACTGAAATATCTTATTAAATGGTGGGATTTTCCTCTTGAAGAGTCTACCTGGCAACCATCCTTATATCTTGATTCCTTTCCTTGGCTTTTAAATGAAGAATAATGAATTTTTTAATAGGACAGATTGCTATATTAATTTTTTATTGCAAATTTAATTGGCCTAAATTGGTCAAAATGTCCTTGTTATAGATGAAGAAGCTTCTACATATGGTGTCTACTTAATAATGACACCTCCTTTGATGGATTTGACCATGGATACACTGAGTTATGGTATTTTCCTATTGATTACCCTAACTAGAGAGTTATAACTATTTTTCTTTGGATTATGGACTTATTTCATTCCATGGATCTAGTTCCTTAAAGGATATTTTATATATTCTTTTGTAAATCTCATCTCACTTCCAAGCTATGAGGGCATAGCTTCTTTAGGTCAGGTAGGCTTGTAATGAAGCATAGAACATAGGTGGAGAGAGAGAGAGAGAGAGAGAGAGAGAGAGAGAGAGAGAGAGAGAGAGAGAGAGAGAGAGAGAGAGAGAGAGAGAGAGAGGTATATAAAGCTAAGTGGAAAACATGTTCATTACCTTTTACTAATTAATCAAATCTTGTTCTTGAGGCTTCCTTATGTGGGCCTCCCACCATAGCTAAGGGGTGACTACCTTGCTCCACCATTACAAGGCATGAGTTTCTTGTTACCAACAACTACATTTCGCCATTATACACCATTCACATGAAATCTTAGCAATAGCTATGGGGTTCTTAATCATGGCTTTATCCATACTTTCTTGTTCATTTCATGTATTTCTTGGATATGAGTAACTGGCTCTTTTACATTGGCATTAGAGCAACCATCCCCTCCTAGAGAAGCTTTGTTCTCAAAGCTTAAGCGATGAAAGAGCTCAAGAACAAATCATATGGCAAAGAACTCCATCACGAAGTATTATTGCTAAATGTACTCCACAAAGTCATGAAGAATCTAGCTCAAGAAATAGATTGCATCAAAAGCTTGAAATTGTGAAAACCTTGCATGCTATCTTGAATAGGGTTGTCAAAGGAAAAATGCCATAACTTGAGATATCCATGTCCAAATTCAGCAAATGAGGTATCATTAGAATGTAGACTCTAGATACAAACTCTCCATCCATAGGAATGACATGTTGAGCAAGTTAGGGAAATTTAATTAGCAAAAAATAATAATATAACAAATGTCCACTATCCTAAATTGGAATAATCTCATTGTTTTGAAGGATTCTTGATGCCTTTAAAAGGATGCTTGAATGCACTTAGAGTAAGTATGAAATTAGTGTTTGAAACCTGATGCCTTTAAAAGGATGCTTGAATGCACTTAGAGTAAGTATGAAATTAGTGTTTGAAACCTACTAAAATGGAATATCATGAAGCCAAATATCCCCCCAATCATACAAATAACCATCAAAATAGTTATCATATCTAGAGGTACCCACTGTAGAAAAATAATTTTCATCATCACCTCTCGAATCACAAGGAAACATGTCAAAGCCATTATGATATGTTATCATATGTGTCTTCCATGTTTGCATGTGTGTCTTCAATAGCTAGAGTGGCCCTTACTTGATGTAAAATGCCTTCATTATAGTCATCCATTATGAGCATATGAACCTTTGCAGTCTTAACCTTGCACTTGTTCTTATGATCATCCATCCACTTTTCACCATACTTGATACATAATCCTTTAGAGCACATCTCTCGAAGAACTTCGGTTTGAGTCATTTGCGAAGAGTTTGTACTCCCACTAGTAGGTCTTGTACTATCATGCTTCCCTTCAGCATTATGCCATGTTAAATTGGTACCTTGTTTTTGTTCCATGAATTTTTCCTATGATAGGGCTACCCATTTTGGTTGCTACCAAACCCTTGATGAGACTACTGATCAATGCCATGCTTAGAGGGCCTTTCAAATAATTAGCACTCTCTTGGGGCTTGATCATACATAGGTCTTCATCCATCATGTCTATCCTCGAGTTGAACATCCACTCTTCGTAGCATAGTAGTGGGCTGAGGAGGGGCTAAGTGTAAAATAACTTATAAAAGGGATCACAACCACGTTCCTCTTCATAAACACTTGCATCATCTTCATACCTAGAGTCATTCTTTTGATGTATTCAGGTCTAGATTTATTCTTGGATTGATATGTGTCTCTAAGTTTGGAAGGTTCTCCCTTTTCAAAAATAGTTGGATCAAGAAGTGGAGTAAGATATGGATCATTTGGGGGTGGCATGGTACCAACAATAGGCTAATTTTTCTACATTTGATTATCCAAACTCTTGATAATAGTATTGCTCATCAAATCTACTATCCATCTTTACCATTGACTTATTCAATACGTGTATTCCCCTAAGATGTCCCCCATTCATAGTATTCAACTCCTTTAACAATTGTTGGTAACCACAAGAGCCTTGAGGCACTTGTAAATATACATTCTGTGTATGATTATGCTGAGCATTAATTGCAGTTGTACCATTATCATCATTTTGGTGTTGGTTGGGCAATATTAGATCCATTAGGTTCATATTGATAGGTCGTACCAACATCTATCTGACATTCTCATTGATTGTTTTTAGAATTTGGTGCTTTCTCTTGTTCTTGGCCACCTTTAAGAGGTGTTGTCCAAAATGACCAATAGTCACAAAATTTACAATAACACTTAATTGCAATATCCAAATTGAGTGATTTCTGGCTTGAAACCTCAATAACAAGGTCCTCTATCTGGTTATGCACTATTTTCTGTTAGAATCAAATTTTTCAATTTTGAAACCAATTTCAATAACCTATCTAGAACTATGCAAAACCATGTTTGAACCTAGTTCACACTTTTGCCAACCTATAATGCCCTATCAACTATCTAAAAATACATTATTTGACCATGTTTAACCCTATTAGGTTGAAATCTATCTATAAAACATATGGTAAACTAACTAAGATTCCATTTATGGGCTCCAAGACTTGGGGAATGTGCAATACTCATATCAAAGAAATACATGAAATGAATAAGAAATTATGAAAATAGCCATGATCATAGCAATCATACCTAATGCTTATATTTCATATGAATGGAGTACAATGATGAAAATGTAATTGGCAACAAGGAACTCACCCCTTGCAATGGTGGAGCAAGGTACTTACCCCTTAGCTATGGTGGGTAGTCCAAAACAAGGAAGCCTTAAGAGCAAGATTTGATTGACTCGCAAAAAGATCCCTACATATGGCACACTTGCCCCTTTTATAGCAAACCCTAAAGGCTAACCCTAATTTAAACACTAAGGCTAATTATCCCTATATTACAAGGGGGGAGGTACCTTTCCCCAGTCTTTTGAGAAGGCATGGACTTTTCTTTGTTTTTTTACTTTCATTTTACTATTGATGATAATAAAAAGGGGAAAAAGTAGAATCTGACCTTCCCAAAGATTATATGTATGATGATTGTAATTGCCTTTGGTAAACTGAAGCTTGCAATGATCAAGTAGAAGCAAATGAACAAACTACATTAATTTTGAGTAAAACAAATATAAGTTTGATGCTTTAAGAAATAACAATATAACCAGTAAAATTATTATAAAACATATCTATATTTATATTAAGTTTCTAAGTACAAATCTATTATTGAATGATTTATTAATCTAATTAAATAAAGCAATCTAATTGAATTAATTATTTATACTAATTGATTAAATCTAATCTAATTTATTTATTTAACTAATCCATTTACTATTTAGCAAGTAATTGAATACTAAAAGCTAATTAACTAACTAACTAATTAAAATAAAATTAATTAACATATTGAATACTAATTATAAATTCCAAACTAATTAAATTAATTAACTAATAAAAACTAACAAATCTAATTAATCATTTGTATACTAATTAATTTAATCATATCTAGTATACTCGTTAATCTAACTCATCATTCTTTTAATTATATAATTAAATAATTATTTATTTAAATTTAATAAGTAATTATAATCATTTAATCATTTCTTTAATCATTTACTAATGTTAACTAACTAATCTATTCGATCACTTTGATTAATTGATTAATCAATTGACCTTTGCTTGATCACCATGCATCTTGTAGTGAAGTAGAGTTGCAATGTTGCGTAATGTTCACGCTCATGTCACATTCAAGCAGCAACACAATCACGTCGAGTATAGCATCACAAGTGTAGCATTGAACAACAAACATGACAAAAAATGACAAGATGGAATTATGAGAGTTGGATCATAGATAAAAGAGTGCACGTTAGGTAAAAAAGCAAAGCACACATAAGAGAAAAAGCAAAAAGCGTGTTGAAGTTTTTACACATTCATGCATCAAGTGTTCCAAAAAAAGTAAACAAATGAAATTTTAAATTCAAAATAAATTCAAAAAAAAGAAATAAGATAAATCAATAGTTGAATGTGTAAACATTTAAAAAATAAAAAATTACATTGTATTTTATGGATAGTTTCTCAAATCTCTCTCTCTCTCTCTCTCTCTCTCTCTCTCTCTCGCGACAAGAGGAGTGCACACTACACCAATGAGAAAGGAGTAGGAGATGGTGACTGAGTAGACAAGAGGCAATAGGTGGTGGGGGACATGCGTGAGGAGGTAGGCAAGCAGATGATCAAGCCATAGGTGGTGGTGGTAGATGAACAATTGCATAGTAGAAGGGAGGCACTAGTGGGCAGCAATTGACATTCAAAAAAAAAGGAGGTGGCAAGTAGTGTTGTCATTCTAGTGAGGCAATGTGCTTGCAAATGGTGGATAGTAGGTTGGGTGGGGTTTGTTGTAGCAAAGAGTAGAGTGGACGTTATGATGAGACAATGTGCTTGCAATGGTTGGCAATGGGTTGGGTGAGGGCTGCTTTGGTAGGGCATTGTTGTAGGGGAGAGAGAGAGAGAGAGAGAGAGAGAGAGAGAGAGAGAGAGAGAGAGAGAGATCACAGGAGAGGGGGAAAGAAAGATGAGAGAGTGTGAGGGGGAGGGAGAATAATCAAGAGAGAGAGGAAAAAGAAAAACAATGAGAGAGAAAGAGCAAGAGACAAGGGAGAGAGAATGGAATGCGGGTGGGTGATGGAAGTTGGATACTTGCGACCCCATGGAGTGATAACTCTATCAACAACATCAAAGGCCAGTTGAGTTAAAGGGACATGTGCGCATGGCGATGATAGCTCAATGTCTGTTGTTGCAGTTGTTGTTTAGAGAATGTTGGATCCTTGGCATGAGTGGAAACTCAAGAAGTAGGCATATCGCAGAATTTATCCTGACAAAGCAAATAAGTGTGGAGAGGTTCCTGTGAGAGCAAAGAAGGATTAGTAGATAAACATATATATTTGTGCACTATAATAACGAACATATGTCTGTCTACATGCAATAATGCATTCACTTGTGAGATCTTGAATGTGTTAAGAGTCTATATATAGATGGATTGTAGCATTATTTGTGCACCTATATTTATGGATGTTAAAATAATAAAATAATGATTTTGATGTGAGCAACACAATTAATTATTTTTCAATGGTTATTGACCTTATAACACATTAGACATTACTCAAATATATCTCCCATAACCCTAGAACACATTGCACATATCCCTATATGCTATAGCATGCATTTCAATATTCATGGAGCTTACCAAAATCATCTTAAGGTTGATGTAAAGTTTCTTAGATTAAAGAACTCTTCAAAGCATATTAGGATATTATCCACGCATGGTGTATAAAATAAACCCAATGTATGTAGCTTATATTAAGCTACATCTTATTGGTCGTAGCTCATAGATTGTGGGCTAGGATGCATTTTAAAAACATATTTCAAAGAATGCACTACAAAAGAATATCGAAATACTTTAGCAAGTGACATAGATGGATTGCAATAATGAAAAGTATAGTGTTTACTAAAACAATGCAACCTCAAGTGAGCTAAAAAGCATCAAGTAAGTCTTATAATAAATATTTGAAGCAATAGATGTCATTTAAAAAGTTCTCTCTTTCATAAATAAGCATTTATAAATAACAAAGAAGCATTTATGACATTGTCCAATGGTGAAGAGTTTTTTTTTTTGGCTAGCATTGGTCTCTAAGACCTTTCTTTTATCTGAAAAGAACATGCAAATTAGGTGGCTTGCATTAAAAAAATGATTGAAATCAAAGAGAAAATCTCTCTACATTCACATGAATTAAAGATAGAATCACAAATCTTTGCTTCTTTGGTTACAATCATGCAAAAGTACAAGTGATACATTCTAATTAAGCACGAAAGATTTGAAAGGGAAGTGGAAGCCAGGAGGAAGAAGCTTGGCAGTGAGAGCTATGTCGGATGGAGAGTAAGAGCCAAGAGAGAGAGAGACTCAAAAGTGGGAACTCCAACAACCACAATGTGTGGCCGGGCCTTCCTTTATTCAAACTGTCACTAAAAGAATAAAGAATAAGTGACCATGACGGGCGCCCGCCACCTGCAGTGTGCAGTGGCCGGTACTGTCAATGTAGTAATACACGGGCCGCTAGGCGGAGGTGCCTTTACCCCCAACAACTTCCTACTTAAAGGCAAATCTGCCCCAATGAGAGACAAAAAAGAAAAGACCATACAACATGTACAGATGTACAACAGGATGAGGAAAAGGACGTCATCTCATCCGATGCCCATCAATCTCCTGAGAAAGGCAAAGCGCTCGGTAGTGAGGCTCTTCCTGAGCAAGTCTACACAATTCTGCTTAGTCGAAATCTTGATAAGGTCAACAGACCTGTCCTCAACGAGCTCTCGAATGAAGTGACACCTCACCTCAATATATTTTTGTCTTTACATGGAAGACCAAATTCTTGGCCAACTGAATGGCACTCATGGAATCTGAATGCAGTGTAGGCATAGCATCTGTCATACCAAGGTCAGCAATCAAACGACCTAACTAGATAGCCTCCTTGCAAGCCTCTGTAGCTGCAATATACTCAGCCTCTATAGTAGAAAGGGTCGTACACTTATGCGCCCTGGACATCCAAGAGATAGCCCCTCCAGCATAAGTGAACACATAGCCAGAAGTGGACTTCCTACTATTTGCATGTCGTGCATAATCAAAGTCAGTGTACCCCATGACTCCTGTATCCTAGCTGCCATAACAAATACACATATCTGTTGTGCCCTTCAAGTACCTCATGATACCCTTCACGGCATCCCAATGTTTCTTGCCAAGTGTCATATAACATGCCACAATCCCAACTACAAAAGCAATATCTGGACAGGTGGCTATCATGGAATACATAAGACTGCCTATGGCTGATGCATAGGGAATCTTGGCCATCTTAGCCCTCTACTCATCTGTCTCTACGGACAATCGGCATGTGAAACCTTCACATGAGAATGTAATGGACAGCCAATAGGCTTAACATTCTGCATGTAGAAGCGCTCAAGGACTTTATGAATGTACTCCCTCTATGACAGATAGAGTAGTCCCTGAGATCTATCGCACGTAATGCGAATACCAAGTATATAACAGGCATGTCCTAGATCTTTCATCTCAAAGCTCTTCTTGAGTTGAGCCTTAAGAGCATCTAGCTCCTCATGAGCTGTCCTTGCTAAAAGCATGTCATCCACAGAGTACCAAAATCAGTAAAGAACCGATGGGGTTTCTTTGTGTACAAGCACGGATCCATAGCACTGCGGCTATAGCCCTGTGACTGCATGAATGCATCAAACTTATGGTACCATTCCCTAGGTGCCTACTTCAAGCCATATAGACTCTTCTTTAGCTTGCACACTAGGTGTTCCTTACCAGGGTCTACAAAGCCCTTAGGCTGCTCCATGTAAATCTCATCATGCAAGTCCCCATGTAGAAAAGCCGTCTTGACATCCATCTGGTACAAGTCCAGGTCAAGCTGTGCAACCAAGGCCAAGACTAAGCGTAGGGTGGTCATCTTGACCACATGATAAAAGACTTCATCAAAGTCAACACCATGCTCCTGCTTAAAACCCTTAGCAACCAATCGAGCCTTATATGCCGGCTTGGGGTGTCCATGGGTACTTTTCAACTTGTACACCCGCTTGCATGGCAAAGCCTTCTTACCCTGAGGCAAGGAAACCAAATCCCAAGTCTGATTCTTATGTAATGAGTCAAGTTCAGACTGCATAGCCCTCTCCCAAGAGTGACAATCACCCCTGCCCATAGCCTCATCATAAGTGAGAGGCTCTCCTGCATCTGTAACCAGTACATAATCCATAGTGGGCGCAAAATGGTCAGGAGGTTGTTTATCTCTAGTAAAATACCTCAACCTAGGCTCTGCTACGTGACTGACATCCTGTCTAACATCAACATGTCTAGCATATGGGCCATGAGCATCAGGTGATGCCACACGTTGTCTAGCTAGCCATGGAGCGGGCTGAACGGGAGCAAGTGGCTCCTCCTAAAAGATAACTCTGCGTACCTCAACCACTTTCTCAAGCTATATATGCATTTTGTCCTCATGAAAGATGACATCATGGCTACAGATCACTTTCCGCACCTGTGGATCCCATAGACGGTAACCCATCTCTCCTGCATCTCCATAGCCAATGAAAATGCATTTGATACTTTTAGGATCCAGCTTATTGCGTTTGTCCTTGGGCACATGGCAGAATGCCTCACATCCAAATACATGCAAATGATCATAAGAGGGAGGCTTGCCTGTCCATACCTCCTGTGCAACCTGAAAGTCAATGCCACTGTTAGGCAACCTGTTAATGAGATGCATTGTAGTAGTAACTGCCTCAGTCCAAAAGTGCTGCAGTAAGCCAGCCTAGCTAAGCAAGCTATGGACCCTTTCCTAAATGGTCCTATTCATGCGTTCAGCCATACTATTCTAGGGTGGGGTGTAAGGGGCGGTCAACTGACGCTTAATACCTCGCTCATCAAAGACTGCTCAAAAGCATGTGATACATACTCACCCCCATTATCTGACCTTAGGCATTTGAGCCTTTTCCCAGACTGGTTCTCTGCCAATGCAAGCCAACGCTGAAATGTGTCTAAGACATCGAATTTTCTCTTTATGGGATAAGCCCAAACCTTACGTGAATAATCGTCTATGAACGTAACAAAGTACTTTGCCCCACCAAGTGACTGACAAGGCATGGGTCCACATACATCTGAGTACACAAGAGCCAAGGGCTCACCCATGCATTTCTTACTAGACCCTTTATGCGTATTTCTAGTCTGCTTGACATTCAAACAATGATCACAAGGATCAAAATGCGAAGAGTCAAAAGGCGAAAGATACTGCAAATCACAAAGCATTTTCATTCCTTTAAGAAACATATGCCCCAAACGAGCATGCCAAAGGGATACATGGGGAATAGAACCCACAGACAAAACATGATCTAATGTAGCTCCAAATACACATAAGGGATAGAGGTTGCAAGACTTGGCACCTCTTGTAAGTACAAGCCTGCCACGAGTAATCTTCCATGCAAAGTCTCCAAAAGACACAAAATACCCTGCATCATCAAGCGGTCCAACTAATATAAGGCTGCGAGTCAACGCAGGTACATGGTGTACATCATGAAAAACTAAAGAACTGCCAGAAAGAAACTGCACCCTAATATCTCCAATCCCCACAATGTCAAGAGACCTGTCATCATCAAGAACGCACAGAATCAGACATGGTACGATAGGTATAAAACCAATCTCTATAGGGTGTCACATGAAAGGACGCACCCGAATCCAAGAGCTAGCACTGCGCATACATAGAATGTATCTCAGAAGTCTGTAAGGCATCGCATGAAGAAGCTGCAAGTACGTAATCATCATTTGAATCAATGGCCTGCATGACATTAACCTCTTCTATCTTCACACTAGACTTTGAAGGTACAATACTGCGCTCATAAGACTTTTCCTGCACTTTTTCTTTTCCCTTTTCCTTGTGCTTATCATCGCACATTTTATGGCACTGTGGCCTAATATGTTCTGCTTTCCCACAATAATGACAAGTAAGATCAGACTTCCATCCACGGGACTTACTGCAACCACGTGACTTGGACCTGGACTTTTGAGATCCCTGCCCTTATGATCATTATCATGCCTGCCATGTCTGCCACCTCTAACAATCAATGCATGTGAAGAGCGGGAAGCATCATTGTTTCTCCTGTTGATTTCTTCAATCAATAAAGCACTCTCAACATCTTTGATTTTCAGCCCATCAAGCTTGTTTGTGCATATGGCAGTACGGAAGACATCCCATGATTCAGGCAAGGTGCCAAGCAGAAACGACGGGTGCAAGTTGTCTTTGAACTCAATAGCCTGTGACAACAGACTCTTCATGATAGCATGAAACTGACTGAAATGAGATGAAAGGGAGGTCCCCTCCTTCATGCAAAGGTCCATTAACTGCTTCAGCCAATACATCTGTGACGTAGGACTCTACTGCGCATAGAGCTCTTGAATCTTCTCCCATAAATCCCATGCACTCTGATTCTCATCTTCAACAACATTACAATGGACCTCTTCTGAGAGTGAAAAAATAATTGTAGACTTGCATAGCTCATCAATTTTCATCCAAACATCATCATCCATATCCTTAGGTTTAACACCCTTGAAACACAAGGGTTTAATATGCAATTTTTGCACCAAAACATGTCACATTTGGGACTTCCAATATCCATAGTTGGTACCATCCAACTTGGCAATGTTAAAGAGAGCTGTATCTTTTAGATGACCAGCCATACTGTCCCAAATCAAAGCAAAAAAGCAAAATTGCAGGTTGCTGTAACTAGCAGAAAATGCACTAAAACCATTGCTAAAATTGGTTGAAAGGGTGGATTTCACCAAGAGAAGCACATGTCCACCAAATATGACCAAGATAACATCAAATAGTAAGCATTACCCTCATAGAAGTGCTCAAAATCTACATATTTTAGCTTGCTGTAATAAATTATAGCAGTATGTAAAACTGTCCCAAAATGAAGTGATCACTGATACATATGTCACTGCGACTGCCAGGTAGCAAGATACATCCAACAATGAGTTTCCAGGGGCAAGAAGATACCAAGAACTATCAAACCAATCACCTGTCAGGCAAGAGACATCTCATAGGTCTAGAAGTCATGCATGTAATGGATCTCGGGGTAAGAGAAGAGATCAAGCACAAGCACAACTGATAGAGCAAGAAGCTCAATACATAATCATCCAAGATGCATACAAAACTAACAAACCTGTGACAAAGATAGGTGCTTGCCCCAATAGGCGTATCAAATCAGCCCACTACAGATAAACTGCAGACATAAAGCTCTCAAGAGAGCAAATGCATGTAACTATCCCACAAGCTCAAGCTCATCTGTAAATAAAACTATGTGTACATTCGAATATACCAAGAGTCTCCCACTGGAAGTGAAGTTAGATGCAAAGAGAGTAATCAACACTCTAATACATCAAGTACATAGCATCAGACATGCCAAATCCTAGTAGGGTACATTCAGAGCATAAATTCCAAGCTATCTCAGACCCGTAAAGCATATACCTGAAATAATTCAAAGAGCATGTAACTGACAACCAAATGTAATGCCCAGTAGATCCAAAATGCTCAAATATATCTGAAGATGAAGCTCCAAGCAACTGTCAAGCATGGGCAAACCAAGTAGCATCCATATCTGACCAAAGTATAAATGCAAGAGGCCTAAATATCAAGCAGTGACAATAGGCATAGACCGGTCCAAAGCGTGCCAACTGAAGCCAAATGCCAATGAAGAACGACCAAGTCGGAGCCTAATCCAAGCTCAAAAGCATTCCGAAACCAAGAAGAAGCATTTAACAACCTCCAAATACATCGGTATGATCATTCAAACCTCTATCCATGAACCAATGCATACACCAAGTAAATGAGCTTTAGTTCATTGTATAACAACAAGCAATTTACTATTAAATGAAGCTCAAACGGTGCTCAAATCTGCTCCAAATATGTTCCAAATCATAGACATAGCATCCCGTAACATTCGGGCATCAATAGGCATCAAATGGGCAATGCCAAGAAGCATCAAACAGTAAGTGTCAAGTGTTGCCCTATTTTGACAGTTTTGGAACTGTGTATATAGCAAAGGATTGAAGGGAGAAGCAGTCGAATCGATCATCGGGAGCCAAGCACTAATGCTAGGGAGTTGAACAATGCTCAGGAAGATTGCCAAGAGTCCAAGGAAGCCGAGGAAGAGCAGGGAAATGCCGGGAGTAGGTCAGCCCAGCCCCCTAAAAATGCACCGAAAATTGCACTGGCTGTTCTTGGGGGCTGGGGGATCTGCAATAGTCCTCGGTGACACTTGGCAATGTTAAGGGGGACTCCAATGCAGCTCGGGAAGAAGTCGATGAAGGTCCGGAAGCTCAGGGAGGAGGTGGGAGATCAAAACATACCTGCAAATGAAGGTGCCATGGCTGCCATTGAAGCTCAGGTTGAAGCTCTTCAAATCTGGGCTGAAGAGAATGTCGGGCAAGCTCCAATGCCTTTGCTCTGATACTAGTTGAAAGGGAAGTGGAACCCATGAGGAAGAAGCTTGGTGGTGAGAGCTATGGCGGATGGAGAATAAGAGCCAAGAGAGAGAGAGACTCAAAAGTGGGAACTCCAACAACCACAATGTGTGACTTGGCCTTCCTTTATTCAAAAACTGTCACTAAAAGAATAAAGAATAAGTGACTGTGGCGGGCGCCTGCCACTTGCAGTGTGTAGTGGCAAGTACTGTCAGTGTAGTAATATATGGGCGGCTAGGCAGAGGCACCTTTACCCCCAACAAGATCTATAAACTCCTGATGCACCCAATATCTAAGAATGCATAAAGAATGGGTTTTTAAAATCATGAATGAATCCAAAGGAGCCAAGACATCAAAACATTGGACATATTCCTAGTATTGAACCTCAACTAGAAGAGTCCAAGTATGGCAAGGTAGGTAGATGCTCCACAATGTCAACAAGGCTTTGCCACATAATAGGATATGTCAACATAAAAGATGACTACTCCTACAAGCAAAATTGAGTTTTTGAAGCATGGTAGTATGCATGGTTGAGGCCCTTCACCATACAACAACAAATAATTAACTCAAAATTGAAAGAAACACGAATTGAACAAGAAAGAAAACAAAATCAAAAGAGAAGAGAAATAGAGAAAGCATGCACAATATAAGATTGGGTATAATCTCCCCCCATATATTGTTGAGCACCTCCCCCATTGCATGTATTTATTATTTGTATTGAGCTTTTATGCTTTCCTTTTTTTGGGCCTTTGTTGTTCTTGTATGAACACCATGCTTTTGCGCCAATACTTTTAACTCTATCAAATACATATAAACTAAGGTTTACAAAAATAATAACCAAACCCTTTAGGCTTTGCAAAATAATTGTATTCATATAAATGAGTTATACCTGTGCACTTATAATTTCATAGTGCTAGGAAGTACGCTATAATTCCACGCTATGAAGCACTTAACTATAATTAATTGTGTAGTGAAGAGGACAAGAGAGGGAGAAGAGGAGAGAGAAAGAGAGAAATAGGAGAAAGACTAGTAGAAGAGAAAGAAAGAGAGCAAGGAAGCCATGAAAGTTGGAAAAAAGTAAAGAAAGACTTGATTATGCAATAATTGATGACGTAGCTAAGTCTCTCGACACCTTAAATACATTGTCATTGTAATGGGTATTTTCCATGCTAACCTCGTGTCCTACTCGTCTATCTCATTCTTTTATATTTCATCCCGACCACTAAGGTTTTTGGCCTAAAAAACAAAAAGAGAATTTATTGGTGTGGCTCACAATGGGATTACAAAGTACTACTTCTTTATTCAACATTACAAAGGGTAATATATATAGATATATATATATATATATATATATGGAAAAACTCAATCTCATATGGAATTGGGGTGTATGGATGTATATATGATATGTATAGTACGTATGAGTTGACAATGTATAAGTTTGGCCACCAATTCTTGACAATTAGGCTCTAACAAATAGTGGACAACATGATGTTCAAAACAACCATGTTGGAGGAAATTGGTCATAACTTTTTATAGGTGGCTTCAATTGAGGCCTTTTACATGTGAAAATGAAGCTTGTGAAGCATACATTCAACCCATATAGATTACATATCATTGCTACTAATGGAGGATAAAAACTCTTCTAAAATATGGTGCTATCTACAAGCAAATTGCAGGCCAAACTGGGCCAACAAGTCTTTAGCCAAAATTGAATCTTTAGGTAGGGGAACTCTTTCAAAATGGTTACTGGTCTCCATGAGGCTTCTTTCAAGGTAAACCCTGACAGTTAATCAAATACTCTTAAATTGACCAAGTTCTTAGTTTGTTTTCTCCTCATTCAATGATAACCTTAGGAGTGTATTAGATGATGCCCTCCTTATCTATGGGTGGCAGCTCCTCCACATAGTCTTAAGGAGACCTAATAAAGGGTTTTAGTTGACTCGTATGAAAAATTTATAAAACTTGGGGTGTGTGTGTGTGTGTGTGTGGAGAGAGAGAGAGAGAGAGAGAGAGAGAGAGAGAGAGAGAGAGAGAGAGAGAGAGAGAGAGAGAGAGAGAGAGAGAGAGAGAGAGAGAGAGAGAGAGAGAGAGATGATAGGCCAAGCCACCCACTCTCTTGACTATCTTGTAAGGCCCATAATAGTGGTGTGCTAACTTGTTGCTAGAGCCATCCTTTAGTGTAGAGTATTGGGACTTGAGTATTTTTAGGAGAACTAACCCACCTTATTGAAACTCAAGGGTTTTTCTTTAGCATATAGCTTCACATGTTCTTGGACCTTCTTGAGATTCAACGTACATTATTGAAGTAGGGCTTGCATATGGTCCAATTCGCCTCTTCCATGAGGGGTTCAACTCCTCAATGAATATGACAGTAGGGAGGGGAACCCTATACCTATACATAGCCTGAAAAGCAAGAAAGCCTCTTGACTGATCAGAATTTTGGACATAGTCTACCTTCCCCATGTGTACCCCATGAGGTGGAGTTCATACCCTAGTATGATATGGTACAAATTGAGTAACTATTTCTTTGTTCACACACAATAAAATGAGTACTAAGAGCTCAATCTGAAGAAGATCATATGGATTGAGGATCTATAACTTGTACATCGATTAATATTTTGGAGAGACCTCAACAACCTGATATCAGAATAATTATTTAAGTGGAGTCAATATATCCATGGATATACTAGCATGCTATCAATGTGATTCTTATGAAAAAGATAGTTGTATTTGTAAGGGAGAAGGAATATCGTTACATGCTTTGGGGATTTCTCGATTTGCCAAACAAGTACAAGCCTCTCAACACCTTATGTAAACCACCCATATCATTGATATATTTGTCGAGAGTATTATGCTAATGCTGTAAATATTTTTAATGGTCATGGCTAAGCTCTTTTCTTACTTTAGGCTTTTGTACTCCTCACGTTTCTATGGAAATAATCTACCTAACATTGGATACTATGTATGAGAAGAGATTGATCCATATGAGGAGACTATGTATTGAATTGCTTGTCAATCTAAGGAGCTTCTAAACATTTTAATATACGGCATTTGGGACATGGGTGCATTGGAGGAGCTCCCAGATAGACTGCCCTTGCTTATCATACTTATCTTTTAGATTAATATGCTTTGCTATGTTCATATATAGATCGAGGAAAAAAATTGATGTCAGACGAGGTAGCAAGCCAAAAGAGAGGTGACCTTCCACTTGTTACTTAGGACTATTAAGGGGTGCAACACTTTGCATGATTTGATTGTGAGATTGATGAGGTAACACAATTGGACCGTTTACCCAATAGTTGATCGTTGTGGTATAAGCTAGATAGAGCTAATTTCATTGCAAGATGGATGAGGTAACAACGTAATTGGCCCCTTTAGTGTGAAAGTTCGTCATTGTGTCATAAACTAGATTGAGAAGGGTGGGGAGAATGCCAAAGCCATACATAGACTTATGCCTAAGGGTATGTTCAGGTACCGGCGCCGAGGGACAGGGCTGCTTGGGGTGAATTGGGCAGGGGAATGAACTCGAGCACGAGGTAGCGGCAGGGACATGGCAGGTGCTGCACGCTTCGCTTATTCTGCCGCCCGAGACAGCATTCGCTTCCTTGTGCGGGGCTACCAAAAGAGGGCGGCCTTCGTCACGTCCTCATCCCCTTCTCCCGCACGTGCCCAGGTATTACAATTGCTCGGTAGAGGGCCCAGGGCGTTCTTCTGTCGGCACTTGGGATTCTCCCTTGACCCGGACTTCTACGAGATACCGGTCGTGTATGGCGTCCCTCAGGGTAGCAAGCTCAAGCTGTACAACCTCCCCCCCACAGATGACAGACAGAAGCTCAAGAAGGACCTCATCCAGTGGTTCTTGGACCTCGAGGAGAATCTGACAGTCACCAGCTTTGAGTTTACAGATGATCCAAAGTGGAATGCCGAGGGTGTTGGTGCCTTTATAGAGTTTGAAACTAAGATGCAGGCTGCTACTGCCTATGCCCGCCTCGATGCATCCAAATTCCAAGGCAGGTATGTACGGATGAATTTTGTTGAGAGAGCACCTTTCCCCCCTAAATGGCTAGCGCAGAATGAGAAATGGTTCACAGGAGAATATGCCCTAGAGGGGGTGGTTGTTCCCAATTCCAAGGTATTTGTAGGAAACCTCTCATATGCTGTTGATGACAAAAAGCTTGAGGAGATTTTTAGTGCTTATGGCACTGTGTATGTTGCCAAAGTAATGAAGGACAAGGAGACAGGTCGATCCCGTGGTTTTGGATTTGTAACAATGTCAAATGATGAAGAGATGAATAAAGCAATCCAGGGCTTGAATGGCAAACAAGTAGATGGCCGGTACCTCAAGGTGAATTCAGCTCAAAACAAGCCCGAGCAAAAGCTAGAGGAAAAGCCTGATGAGTAGGAATCATATCAACAACCATAGCTAGTGTTGCGTGTGTGTTGCCAAGGTCGCCAAGTCATGAGAGTGCCCTGTGTGCTATATAGTTTCTTGCTGTTGACTATGAGACTAGAATAGTTAAGTACTTAAGGCTTCGTCCCACCTTGTATTGCACATGCAACAAATTACAAACCATTGGAAAAACTTAGGGTGTTTTTAAGACCAGCAAGTGCGCGAAATATTTGATATTACCGGTTTGGGATTGTCATGTAGCGTAGTGGTGATTTTTTTAAAGATGCGTAAAGATCTTTTGTGTTGATGAGCAAAGCAATTTGTTTGATATGTTAGCTTGTGTAACGTTTAATATCTAGTTTGGTGGCAATTCCTTTTATTCTTACCCTTGATCTTTCACGAGTAGCATTAGCCACATGTGTCCAATGCCTTTCTCTTCAATATGAGAACTCTGGCATGTTGAACTGATTTTTCTTGAGAGAGAGAGAGAGAGAGGGGGGGGGGAAGGGGGACATGAGAATGGTCGAAATGATCTCCAACCACATAATGCTCAATAAGATGGGCTCAACTAGAAGATACAAGAGGAATGTTGTAATTGAGTGTGAAACTTTAAAGCAAACCTTGTATCAACTCAGCAATGGCATTTGGATTGTTACTACTAGTAGTCATGTGTGTCATGCATAGTCATCTCTTGGTCACGAGCCTCGTTTTGAGTGAGATGGGGACATAAGGAGCTTTGACACTTAGTTTGTCATGTGTTCTAATGGAGGAGACAACTCTTTCTAGAGCATGCATGTTTTTTCCTGTCAGATTTAGAAGTGTCACCGTGATTGCTTATTTTCCAGCTTAGTGCATTTCTTTTTCAGTGGGTCTCAACTGTGTTCATACTAGCCAAGATGGGGCAACCAATATTTATGACGGTGACCAGCATTTTGTTGATTATTTTATTGCTGTTGATCAGTCGATGACCATTTTTGGCCCCTACAGGTAGCATTGACCAATTTTGGCATATTTTAGCTATTTATAGTTGTTCTCTATACTTGGCTAGTCATTCACATGTTTATCCTTTGTAGGTTTTAGTACACTCTGATAGAGAGGGTCTTTACTCTATCTTCTAGTGTTGTCTTCCGTCATTAGCCTGATCCGATGTTCTTATTGACGTCTTGGGTTGTTTGCAAGGATCAATTAGTCCTCTCTGTATTTAGCATTTTGTGCATAATTTCTTCTTTCATTCTCTTCTTTGATTGCAGTCTTTCTCTTCCATTCTCTCTTAGTGTTTGTATTTCCTTTTTTGTTGCGCTCTTACATGGTATTAGAGCCATCATGAGCAAGGTTCTATGAAGAGAAGACCACACTCAACTTGCTTTTTGGAGTTGATTTTTTGGGAAGAACATAGATTTTGTATCTTGTTTGGGCCTTCTACGAAATGTGGGGCATCTACAACTTCTCTTTGCAAGGTGTAGTTGATTTCCCCTCTGTTTAGCTAACGTGACCCCAAAATGTAGGAGTTTTTTGTGTGTTTGCAAGTCTATTTGAAGAGTTATGAAGTATTGTTTTGACATGTTTGATGATTGTAATGTGGAGACCATTTAGTCTTCTACTGATAGGTGGTCACATTAGTTAGACCATTGCAAAGAGCAATGTAAAGATTGGCATTTAGAGCCTCATTCTTACTTTGATAGGTCGAGAAGATTAGAGCCCCCTTCTCTCCCTTGCTTCTGTACATCTTTCTCAAAGGGCTTTGAGTGTGTAATTGAGATAGATTCAAAGCTCATTGGTCAAGATTGGTGAGAGTGACTGAGGTAGGATAGTCAGGTACAATTTGTCTGATCCATGCAGTCACGCGGACTGAGTACAGTATTAAATGTGTACAAAAAAATTCCGGATAAAATCTAGTGTTTTGTACGTTCATTAAAAAATACATAGAAAATTAAGGGTTAGGCTAGTAAATACTACTTGTTTTAACATGAGAGTGGCTACCCATGAGATAGAGCGTCATAAGGCATTATCCATTCAATACTGATACAATTTATAAACCACAAATGTCTTTGCTTCAATTTTCAACAACGAGTCATGAACATGACAAGAGGTGTAAAAAATAACAGGTATGCTTTGCTACCATGTCAAAATAAGTGAGTGCGTAGAGAGAGTAGGGTTTGCGGGGAGTAACACAAAGTATGTATGGCAAAGAGTGAGAGAGAAGAGAAACTAGAAACACAACAAGAACACGGTGATGATGCATTGAATCATGCTATGAGAAGAAAAGGTGATATAGCGGAGCTAAAGCTTTAGAAGATAATTGCACTGTCTTGTCTAAATTAGGTAGCAACACTTGTGGGAATTTGCACAGTGAAGGGAGCCAAACATAGTCCTTCGGGCAGTGGGCAATCGAAGTAATCATTGGAAGGTGAAGGACACTTGTCGAGGGAGTGAACCGCATTCCTCTAATGCTATCAGAGATGTGCGTAGTTCTCTAATGCTGGGGAGTGACCTAGGTAGCAAAATGCAAATCCCAAAGTGTCGAAGCTATCAAACGTAGGGAGAGCAGCCTAGATACTGATGCTAGATGATGGAGGAGAAGCCAGGCTGCAAAAATGCAAGTCCGAGCAGCCTCTCTGATAGACAAGTGATGCCAAGTGATGGAGGAGAAGCCAGGCTGCAAAAATGCAAGTCCCAACAGCCCTTGTAATAGATGAATGATGCCAAGTGATGGAGGAGGAGCCAAGGTGCAAAAACGTAGGTCCCAAAATCCCCTGTGATATATGAGTAATAAAATCATTGATGCTTGGTAATGTAGACTGTTGCTAGAGGCTAGAATGTTGACGCCAAGTTGGAGATGATGATGTTGGGTAAGGAAAAAGTCTCCACATTGAAAACGTTGGTGAAGGTGGAGCTTGATGGAGAAGGGTGCTAATGCCAAGCAAATGATGGTGATGCTAGGTAAAAGATGCTCCAAATGTAAGGCTTGATGCTGGAACAGGGCGCTTGAAGCAGAAGGCAGCCACGAGCCACGAACCTCAATGTTCCTTTGAAGGGGGGTGAGGGCAGTGGAAAGAGTTGGTGAGAGAAGGAAAGGGTGTCTAATGATGAAGGAAGAGGGGGTGAAGAATGATTGAAGGGAGTGGCAGTAGGAGTGAAAAATGAATGAAGCAATTGCCTATTTATAGGCATAAGTTGTCTAGGGTGGTGCACCATTGTGTGGGGACCCATTGAAAAAGTGGCCAAAATGTGGACACTAGTCCTTTTTGGGGCTGTCAATGCGAAACCCCTAAATGAAGTGTCTAAACCGAAGAAGTGGTTTCTGAGCACCTCCTCTCAAGCCCAAAAAGAGATGAAGAAAGAGGAGCAAAGAGAGATACGATGAAGTAGGAGAGGATCGCGGAGATCCAAGATTTCCACATGAGAGGTATCTTGTAGTAAAGAACAATAGGCGAGATGAATTGTAGAACCTGACTCCACCTCGGGAGAGAAGCCACTAGCTTCGTAACTCCATGTTGAAAGGAATTCAAAGGTCTTGTCACCAAGTCGTGGTTGGACCTCCAACGCCTTGATCTAGGCGGTCTCTGAAGATTTTGGGTATCAATAGGAGAAATGAGTGCTTGAAGGCAACCATCCCCAAAGGGTAAATGGAGGGTGACAAACTTCAGGATGAGTAGGTGCCTGCCCCGGCGCGCCCCCCCCCCCCCCTCCCGCCCCGCGGAGGGTGAAAACAAATGTCTTTGCTTCAATTTTCAACAACGAGTCATGAACATGACAAGAGGTGTAAAAAATAACAGGTATGCTTTGCTACCATGTCAAAATAAGTGAGTGCGTAGAGAGAGTAGGGTTTGCGGGGAGTAACACAAAGTATGTATGGCAAAGAGTGAGAGAGAAGAGAAACTAGAAACACAACAAGAACACGGTGATGATGCATTGAATCATGCTATGAGAAGAAAAGGTGATATAGCGGAGCTAAAGCTTTAGAAGATAATTGCACTGTCTTGTCTAAATTAGGTAGCAACACTTGTGGGAATTTGCACAGTGAAGGGAGCCAAACATAGTCCTTCGGGCAGTGGGCAATCGAAGTAATCATTGGAAGGTGAAGGACACTTGTCGAGGGAGTGAACCGCATTCCTCTAATGCTATCAGAGATGTGCGTAGTTCTCTAATGCTGGGGAGTGACCTAGGTAGCAAAATGCAAATCCCAAAGTGTCGAAGCTATCAAACGTAGGGAGAGCAGCCTAGATACTGATGCTAGATGATGGAGGAGAAGCCAGGCTGCAAAAATGCAAGTCCGAGCAGCCTCTCTGATAGACAAGTGATGCCAAGTGATGGAGGAGAAGCCAGGCTGCAAAAATGCAAGTCCCAACAGCCCTTGTAATAGATGAATGATGCCAAGTGATGGAGGAGGAGCCAAGGTGCAAAAACGTAGGTCCCAAAATCCCCTGTGATATATGAGTAATAAAATCATTGATGCTTGGTAATGTAGACTGTTGCTAGAGGCTAGAATGTTGACGCCAAGTTGGAGATGATGATGTTGGGTAAGGAAAAAGTCTCCACATTGAAAACGTTGGTGAAGGTGGAGCTTGATGGAGAAGGGTGCTAATGCCAAGCAAATGATGGTGATGCTAGGTAAAAGATGCTCCAAATGTAAGGCTTGATGCTGGAACAGGGCGCTTGAAGCAGAAGGCAGCCACGAGCCACGAACCTCAATGTTCCTTTGAAGGGGGGTGAGGGCAGTGGAAAGAGTTGGTGAGAGAAGGAAAGGGTGTCTAATGATGAAGGAAGAGGGGGTGAAGAATGATTGAAGGGAGTGGCAGTAGGAGTGAAAAATGAATGAAGCAATTGCCTATTTATAGGCATAAGTTGTCTAGGGTGGTGCACCATTGTGTGGGGACCCATTGAAAAAGTGGCCAAAATGTGGACACTAGTCCTTTTTGGGGCTGTCAATGCGAAACCCCTAAATGAAGTGTCTAAACCGAAGAAGTGGTTTCTGAGCACCTCCTCTCAAGCCCAAAAAGAGATGAAGAAAGAGGAGCAAAGAGAGATACGATGAAGTAGGAGAGGATCGCGGAGATCCAAGATTTCCACATGAGAGGTATCTTGTAGTAAAGAACAATAGGCGAGATGAATTGTAGAACCTGACTCCACCTCGGGAGAGAAGCCACTAGCTTCGTAACTCCATGTTGAAAGGAATTCAAAGGTCTTGTCACCAAGTCGTGGTTGGACCTCCAACGCCTTGATCTAGGCGGTCTCTGAAGATTTTGGGTATCAATAGGAGAAATGAGTGCTTGAAGGCAACCATCCCCAAAGGGTAAATGGAGGGTGACAAACTTCAGGATGAGTAGGTGCCTGCCCCGGCGCGCCCCCCCCCCCCCCCCCCCCCCCCCCTCCCGCCCCGCGGAGGGTGAAAACTCAAGGGCCCCCTTTGAAGTTGAATATGTAGAAGCCCCCTTTGAGGGCAAAGACAGTACAACCCCCTTTGAATCCCCCTCTATGAGAGAGGGAATCTAGAAACTAATGGATTACGGCATCCGAATCATCTAATGACGAAGGAAGCGTCGCCGGTTGTGCCAAAGAAGATATTTGGGGTAGACCCAAATACTCCAGTGGGGTAAACCCTAGAAGAAGTAGAAGCAGCCTTCATAGCGCATTGTGGCGGTCGTGAGGAGGCCGTGGTACCAGTCGATCCTTATGTGGCTTGAAAGGGCTTAGTACGCATTAGATGCATCTTATTGCCTTGAGCAAAAAAATCTGAAAGTCGGTGCAGAATAAACTCTGTGGCCTAGAAGGGAGAGGTGGCATGAGTGCTTGGGGGTAGACACAGATACTTCGGTGGGGTAGGGAGCAAAGGTCCATGGCGGCAAGCATTGATGGGGGTTTCAATGATGCTGGAGAAGAGGAGCACTTAGTGGTTTTGCCATTTGCCTGTGGAGAAGTCATAGCACCGGAGTGTCAACTTGTAAAAGGGTGGGTGGATGAGAGAGAAAGAGAAGGGTATCTTTGTCTCTTAGTGATGCAGCAAGATTGAAGGGGAAAATTAGTAGATGATGCCGAACCTGCAACCTATCTTTGCATTCTCTGATGAATAGGGTCTTTAACTCTCTGAGCGTTTGCGCTTTGATTTCATGTCAAAATAATAGGTATGCTTTGATACCATGTCAAAATAAGCAATGGTGCAAAGAGACAATAGGGTTTGCAGGGAGTAACACAAAGTGTGTACGGCAAACACTGAGAGAGGAGAAACTCAGAAACTCAAGAAGAACATGGAGATAATGCATTGAATCATGTTATGAGAAGAAAAGCTGATGCAATGGAGCCAAAGCTCAGAATTGTATTGTCTGAATTAGGCGGCAACATTTGTGGGAATCTGCACAGTGAAGGGAGCCAAATGCAGTCCTCCAGGCAGTGGCCTTGAAGTAATCAATGGAAGGTGAAGGATAGCCTGTTGAGGGAGCGACACAGTCCTCTGAATTGTCAGAGATGTGGAAGATGATTATGAGCTATCGAGGGAGCGAATCGCATTTCTTTGATGCTAGGGAGTGACCTGGACAGCAAAATGCCAATCCCAAAGTGTTGGAGCTATCAAACGTAGGGAGAGCAGCCTAGATGTTGATGCTATATGGATAATGATGATGCCAGATGATGGAGGATGAGCCGGGTTACAAAAATGCAAGTGCCAACAGCCTTTGTGACATATGAGTGATGCCAGGTGATGGAGGATGAGCCGGGCTGTAAAAACGCAAGTCTCAACAGGCCTTGTGATAGGTGAGTGTTGTCAGGTGATGGAGGAGGAGCCAATGTGTAAAAACGCAGGTCCCAGCAACCCTTGTGATAGACGAGATATGAAATCACTAACACTTGATGATGTAGACTGTCACCAGAGGCTAGAATGCCAACATCAAGTTGGAGAAGATAACGCTAGGTAAGGAGAAAGTCTCCACATTGAAAAACGCGGGTGAACGTGGAGCTTGATGGAGAAGGTTGTTGATGCCAAGCAGATGATGGTGACGCTAGGTGGAAGATGCTTCAAATGCAAGGCCTGATGCTGGAACAAGGTGCTTGAAGGAGAGGAGGAAGAGTGAAGGTAGCCATGACCCACGAACCGTTATGTTCTCCTAAAGGGGTGTGAGGGCAGTGAAAGAGGTTGGTGAGAGAAGGGAAGGGTGTCTGATGATGGAGAAAGAGGGGTGAAGAAAAAATGAAATGATTTCTATTTTTAGGCATAAGTTGTCTAGGGTGGTGTACCACTGTGTGGGTGCCCAACAAAAAAGTTTCAAAATGTGGACACTAGTCTTTTTTGGGGCTGTCAGTGCCAAACCCTAAATGAAGTGTGTTAACTAAAGAAGTGGTTTCTCAACAGTTGAGACAAAATGTAAATCCAAGACTCTCGTCACAAGTAATTTCCAAGATCCAATTTCATTTTTAAGATTGAAGACATGTACAATAGATCAGAAAAAGAAGCTAGCTACAATGATGGATCATAATTCATGGATCATAGTGTAGCAAGTCACAAGTGTCAAGTGTCAAGTACAAAAAGCAGTAGATACAAAAAGAAACTTAAGGTGAGCTGTGTGTAATGCGAAGGTTAAATGAAGAGGCTTAGGCATTGTTGTAGGGGTAAGGAATATAGAGATATAGGTAGAGGCAGGGGAAGGGAAAGAAGAAGAGGTAAATGAAGAGAGAATAAAAATAGAGCTACACGTAGGGATGAGACACAAGAGGAAGAGGAGGATGTAGAGGTAGAGAGAAGTGGATGGAGGAGAGAGAAGAGTAGAGGAGCTTGTAAGAGGTAGAAAAAGAGGTGGTAAGTGAGGTATAGGTAGAGGTCAATGAGGAGAAAGAGGAAAACGGTAAAGCAAAAAACAACTTTTCTTTGAATACCCACTCCCCCGTCCCCCCCTCCCCCCCAAAAAAGGACAAAAATTGGATGGACTTCACACGTCCAACTGGACTGGACAGATCGTACTGTGTGGATCCGGGAATGCAACCAAGAATCGAGGAACTAGAAATTGTAGGGAATTCAGTCTGTTGAAGAGCCATGCATGTGAGGAATCATTAGCGAAAAGAGTGCTGGTCTGTGATAGCTGTGTTGATCACACGAGTGGGTCGCAACTGATTCATGTAAAGGTTCATCTTCAATATCAAAGAAACACTGTAAGGGGTACTCACCTTGAGGGCCAATTTGGTGTGTGCAAGAGTGCTCTAGCTCTCAGGTTTTTTGTGTCATATATTTCTTTGTTGAATTGAATAGTGTTGCTGTGAGTTCATGGTCATTGATTTATAGCTCAGATCTATATACTGGTTTCATTGCCTCAACTTTTTAAGTTTATACTTGTTCATCTTGGTCTTCAGTGTGGCTTAAAGCCTATTCTTTCACCTTAGTAGGAGGAACAAAGAAAGGATGTGGCCTGTACAAGTAAAGGCATATTCAAACTTGTCACCAAGCTCAGTTGAGATGAAGATGTGTAATTGGTAGTTGATCCAAAAGTGGTTTGTCCCTCCCCAATGGAGAGTTCTGTATTCTTACTAGCTGGTTGCCTTGGTTGAAGTGCACCTCTTTTTGGTGTGGTAACGGATGGATCAATGGTGCTAGCAAATGGGCTGAAGATAAAGGAATATGCGGAGAAGCCTTCGTAGGAGAAGTGCTGCAGTGGATGGTGATAGATGCTCTAGTAATAGGAATTACTCTAATGATGAAGCATAGTGAAGTTCTCTAATGATGTGTGAGAGATAGAGCAGTAATGTGAGTTTGTGTGCACTAATTAGCCCAAACACTCATGTAATTCATATGTATGTAGTGTGCTTTAATGTCAACAGATGCTCAGAGGTCGGGGTACCAATATGTGATCTTCATTTTGGTTTTGGATATTGATGAAGAAGGGAACCTGCTTTTTGGTAGCAGCAGTTCAGAGAGCACATGTTTTTTGGGGAGCAAAGGCAGTGTTTTACCTCTGGGAATTTATGTGGTAGGCTAGTACAGTAGTGTGAGTAGCAAAGAGTAGCTGTCAATTAGTAAAATGCTACCTTTTCAAGTGGAGACAACGGTGTGGTGACAACAGCAGTAGTCGAAGAAATGGCAGCTATTGGTACCAGCTGGAAATTTGTGTTTTGAGGCTTGAACTTGTTAGAGAGTCATTTCCTGAACAGCAGATTGCCACGTCAGCAGTATGGACAGCAGGAGGTGCCACATCAGCATAGCAGGTGCCAGGCAGCAGAGCAGGGGCCACATCAGCTGCCGCAGATGCCACGTGGCAGCAGATTGGTCAGTCAGACAGTTTTTTTGCATTATTTTATGCAGTCGGCTGCATTTACTCCAGCTGACCTGGTGCTGGGCACTATTTTTCCTTGGTTATTTATAGCCAGTTTGTGTCACACTCTTTTTGATTCACAGGTACTTTCTGTAGTTTGTTGAGATCAGATTGTGATCAGGCCTTGCTGTCCTCGAGGTGTGCATGTGGGGTGACATCGTAGAGGAGGACATGTGCAGATATTTTCTCTGCACCCGTGTATATTTTTGCACTCCTATACAACATACTACACTGCAGATTTTCTGTGTTTCACTGTCTCCTCTCTCTCTCTCCTCTCTGTGTTCACTCTCTCTCAGTCTTGGTCCTATGCTTTTGCATTGCTGCACTGTGACATGGTATCAGAGCGGTGAAATCGGACTGATTGATTGAAGAACCTACCTAAAGAGGAGATTTCAGCGTGACACAAGGCTGCATTTTCAGCATTCGAGGGCGAGTGGGAGGGCTGCGCATCGGAACAAGACTGAAGCGAGTGTGGGCGTGCAGGAAAGGAGTCCAGTTGGTGAATTTGCTGCAGGGTATTGCTGTTCGAAGGGGAGGAAGGCTGTGTTTTAGGCCTTCCACTGCAGATTTTACCTTTTCATCGCCTCCGGCGGCTGAAGAAGGTTCGGGAAGCGAAGGAAAGAGCCCTAACAGGCTGCGTTTACATAGTTAGAGGGGGCTGATTTTGCGTTTGTGCAAGCATTGCAGGTGAACATGTCTACAGAGACCGATGTGGAGTTCCAGGCGATCATGGATAGGAAGGTGCCTGTCCTACCAGCTCTTCCATCAGATCAGAAGCTTGATGGTGACAATTACCGCATCTGGCGGGTGATGATGTTGGCCATTCTGGAGTCTTATGATTTGGTGGAGCTTGTGATGGAGGAGATTAACAGGCCCTCAATAAGAGATGAGTCCAAACTCTCTTCCAATGCTCGTGCGGAGTTGACCAAGGCCCAGTCTCATTGGGACAAACTGGATGCTAGGATTCGTTCTTTTATTTTTCTGTCTTGTACTATAGTTGTGATAGCTCACGTCGAGCACTTGACGGTGGCTCGAGAGATATGGTTGGAGCTCGACCAGATGTATAACCGGATGACCCTGATGAAGAGGGTTTCTTTGGAGGTGCAGATGCGGATCTTGTCCGTGAATAAGTCTTCTTCGCTTCGGGATACATCAACAAGCTTCGGCAACTTCAGATGTAGGCTCAAAATGCGGGGAAGCCTATTTCCTCCAAATACATGGCGATCACTTTGTTGTCCTAGTTACCGCGACGATTCGGTACCTTTTATTTCGCTCTTATTGCATCAAGGCGGAGTCGACTCTTTAGTGGGAAGAGTTGGTTCCTATGGTCTTGGACCAAGAGGAATAGTCGAAGGGACAGAATGCTTCCAAATCGGAGGCTTTGGTTGGTCAAGCCTCTCAGAAAAAGAGGAAGGACCAAAAGAAGAAGGAGGACAATGAATCCAAGAAGGATAAGGAGAAGGAATCGACTTGCCATATTTGTGGTAAGACCGGTCATTGGAAGAAGGATTGCCTCGACAAAGACAAGGACACCAAGAAGGATACGAAGGATTCTGGAGCGGTGGTTGCACCCTCATCAATTGCTTTTCTACACTTAGCGGTCATTGAGGACTCTACACCGAAGACTTCTGATGCTGCGGTAACAGCTTCCCAGGCTTGAGAGTGGATCATGGACAGTGGTGCCTCACGGCACATGACTCCTCTCGTTGGTGTTGCCCAATTGCGACCTTCGCGTGGGCGGATTCTCATTGAAGACAACTCTTCTGTGTCTATTGTTGCGCGGGGTGAGATGCAGCTGATTCCAGATGGACGTGGTGGTATCCACACTTCAGAGGTGTTGCATGTGCCAGGCTTGGGGTATCATTTGCTTTCGGTCCATAAGATTAATTCTCTTGGTTTCTTGGTAGAATTTGACAGTGATGCTATTCGAGTCCTTGATCATGGATCGAGGAAGGTTCTCTCTGCAGGGTACGAGGAGAATGGCATCTACAAATTGAAGTCTTCTACAGCTCTTATCTCTCTTCTTTTTACCTCTTAGACACAGTTCGAGCTATGGCATGCTCGGTTTGGCCACCTGAACTATGAGTACCTTTGGAAGGCATCGCGAGGATTGTTTGAGGTTTGCGGGACATAGTGGTGAGCCATTAGCCATGCGTCTCTTGCATTTGTGGAAAACTACATCAGAATGCGATTCCCAACAAAGCTTCGAGGCGGTCTATTTCACCTATGGAGCTTGTATCTACGGATCTTTGTGGCCCGACAAGGACCGAGTCTTTGAAGGGGAGCTTGTACTTCATGTTGATCATAGATGACTATAGCAGGATGATATGGGCCTATTTCTTGACATTGAAGTCGGAGGATTTCTCCCACGTCAAGGATTGGCTTCTCTTTGAGGAGAACCGTTCTGGCCGGCGACTGAAGACCTTGCGCTCAGACAAGGGTGGTGAATTTGTGTCTAATGAGTTTGCTCATTTTTGTGCACATAGGGGCATTCACCAGGAGTTTGGTAACACCAACACTCCTTAAGAGAATGGCATTTTGGAGCGGAAGAACTGAAGTGTGATTGAGATGGTGCGCATCAAGATGGAGCATCGACAGACACCTCAATTTCTGTGGGCTGAGGTAGTGGCTATCATAGTTCACATCCTCAATCGATTTCCCACTTTGGCCGCTGATTGGATGACACTTTTTGAGGCTTACTTTGGGACTAAGCTTGATGTCTCTTATTTTAGGATCTTTGGGTATGACGCCTATGTGCACATTTCGAAGACATAGCGTGACAAGTTTAAGGCGGCTTCTCGATGACAGGTTTTTGTTGGCTACAGCTCCCAGTCCCAAGGTTATCGTCTGTTCAATCCCGTCAAGCGGGATGTCTACACGAGTCGAGATGTGCGGTTCGTGGAAGTTTCCGCCACAGAGGGGGGTGAGGAGCATCCCGTCCTTGGAGATCCAGGGGAGAGTTGGGCTCACGAGACAGTTCCTTTGGAGTTAGAGCCTTCTGATGGAGATTCTTCTTTTGATATAGAGTCTTTCCTTCCACCGACCACCCAGTGGAGCTTCTGTCGGTGGATGTACCTGAGTCTTCAGCAGATGGAGAGCAATGGGGAGAGTTTTGGTCTCCTCCTTGTTGGGCCCATGACACACTCCGAGATTCAGGGATCCAGGGGTCCCTGAGGAGTGGGAACCGCAGGATGGACCGCGGAGGTCACAGAGGAATCGAGCACATTCTACGGAGCTTGTTTGCTCTAACTATTGTTTGATGACCCGTGTTATGCAGGATCAAGAGCCCACTTCAATGAAGGAAGCTTTGCAATCTGACCATTGGTGGAAGGCTATGGAAGTCGAGTTGGAGGCTATTGAGAGGAATGGCACTTGGTTTCTTGTGCCTCATCCCTCCCACAAGAAGGTGATTGGCATCAAGTGGGTCTTCAAGACCAAGTACCTTAGCGATGGTTCTTTGGACAAGCACAAGGCTCTCCTTGTTGCTAAAGGTTTTGCTCAGCCCCCACGCATTGACTTCCATGATACTTTTGCCCCCACTGCTTGTATGGCAACTATTTGAGTTGTTCTTGCCTTGGTTGGCCATAGGAGATGGCCTGTCTATCAGTTGGATGTAAAGTCGACCTTTCTTAATGGTGACTTGCAAGAGGAGATCTATGTAGAGTAGCCTCCTAGATTTGGATCCTCGGATGGGAAAGTTTACAGGTTGAAGAAGGCCTTGTATGGCCTCAAGCAGGCTCCGCGTGCATGGAACGAGAAGATTAACTTGTTTCTTCAGTCAAAGTTGGGATACTGGCGCTCCAAGGCCGATCCACAGCTTTATGTGCACACTTGCAAGGGTGTTTGTGTGTTGTTTGTGTTGTATGTTGATGATTTGATTCTGACAGGGAATCATGCAGAGAAGGTCTAAGAGACCAAGGCAACTTTACATCAGACGTTCAAGATGATGGATTTGGGGCTGCTTCATTTCTTCTTGGGTCACGAGATTCATCAATCTTGGAGGGGGATTTTTATCTCTCAGTAGAGATATATTCAGGAGCTCTTGGTGACTTTTGAGATGGAGACTTGTCGGACCATTTCTACTCTTATGGATCCGAACTGGAAGGCCACTTCACACTCCGATTCTCCCTTGATGGATGCTTCCGGCTACCATCAGTTGATTGGATCCTTGATTTGGCTACTCAACACTTGTGTTGATCTTTGTTATGTTGTGGGTTTTTTGGCGAGGTTCATGAGTGAACCCAAACAGGTGCATTGGCAAGCTACCCTGAGGATTCTTCGGTATTTGAGGGGGACCTCTGACTTAGGGATTTCGTATCCCGTAGGTATAGATGCTTTAGATCTTGTTCTTACAGGTTGGAGCATCTTGGATTGGGCTGGCGATGTGGACCACTGGAGGTCTACTACAGGCTATTATTTTACCTTGGGTACGTGTGTTATTTCTTGGAGTAGCAAGAAGCAGCCCACGGTAGCCCTTTCTTCTACTGAGGCTGAGTATCGGGCTGTTTTCCACCACGTGAGGTTGTGTGGCTTTGGAGATTATTGGAGGAGCTTGGCTGTCCCCAGTCCCCAATCTCTTCCTACTCTTTTGCAGTGTGACAATGTGAGTTGCATTGCCTTGGTACGGAATCCTGTATTCCATGCCCGGACGAAGCACATTGAGATCCAGTATCACCTCATTCGGGAGAAGCTTCTGGATGGGACCATTGAAGTGGAGTATTGCAAGACGGAGGATAATCTTGCAGATTTGTTCATGAAGGCGCTTTCCCAAGCTCTTCTTCGGAGACATGCCAGATCCCTCAATCTTTTGACCTGTCCAAGATTTGAGAGGGAGTCATTTTTTGGACAGCAGATTGCCACATCAGCAGTACAGACAGCAAGAGGTGCCACGCCAGTAGAGCAGGGGCCATGTTAGCTGCTGCAGATGCCATGTGGCAGCAGACTGGTCAGTTGGATAGAGGCGGATCAGTCAAACAGATTTTTTGCATTATTTTATGAAGTTGGCTGCATTTACTGCAGCCGAGTGCTGGGCACTATTTTTCCTTGGCTATTTATAGCCAGTTTGTGGCCCACTCTTTTTCATTCACAAGTACTCTCTGCAGTTCATGGAGATCAAATTGTGATCAGGTCTTCCTGTCCTCGAGGTGTGCATGTGGGGCAACATCGTAGAGGAGGACATACGCATATATTTTCTTCGCACCCGTGTATATTTCTGCACTTTTTTACGGCATACTACATTGCAGATTTTCTTCGTTTCACTCTCTCTTCTCTCTCTCTCTCTCTTATCTATGTTCACTCTCTCTCAGTCTTGGTCCTACGCTTTTGGATCGCTGCACTCTGACAGAACTATCATGAGGATATGAAATTTTGAGATGCTTTGATCTTGCTGATAACATTTGATTAAGTTATTAATTAAATGTGCAAGCTTGATTAGGGACATGTGATACACATGGTAGTTATTTCATGGTAACAAGCTAAGAATCCCGAGGATGCAATGAGTGTCAAAGGAAAAAGTTGTGATAAGTTATGTTAGTTGGGCTTTGGGGGTTAGTTGGTGTCAGTTTTGACCCTTGGACGGTTATTTGGCCAATAAGTGTCGGTGGTGATATTGGGGATTGGCATTAACTAATTAATTAATGCTAGTCTAAGGGTCAATAGAGGTTGGGGGCCACTCTAGGTTGCAAATGGCCTAGCCAATTTAATTATGGATGGGCACATTTAATTTTGGGTAGGGTTAGAAGGGTTGAACTTAATTTTTAGGATTATTTAAATTTAAAAATTAATTGAATGGCCAGATAATGTTGAAAAATGGGTTTAGAAGGCTACGGTTTGGCAAAAATGCCCATGCAAATTGAGAAAACGTATTTGGGGGACTGGTCTTAGTCATTCAACCAGTTTATAGCTTGGGAGAGGGGGAGAGAGAGAGCCGTTGGTCCATTTTCTGATCAGAGAACAGCATTTTGTTGTAGAAGACAACCGTCTGGGGGCTTCAACATACAACGGACAGCAAGGAGTCACCTTCCAGGGGCTAGCAATAGCGTTGCTGATCAGTGACAGCATTTTGGAGGTGCTTGCTAGTATGTGACTGCATTAAATGCAGGCTGGAGTAGGCAGCAGGCAGAATTTAGGGTATTTTCACAAAGAAAATCGTATTTCTTTCTCATCTTGGCTTTCTTTTACCTTCTCCAACCCATTCTCTTGAGATCTCAGCATTTCTTAGCCATTTTGCGCAAATCTCAGCCAAATTTGGTGGATAGCAGAGGGATCTTTGTTGTAAACCCTAAATTTTTGCAGAAATTAGGAATTAGCAGTCACCTTGAGACCTGTGCCAATAGGAGAGGGCATTTACATTGAAATCAGCACTTGAAATTCATGGAATTGATAGGGATTTCAAAAGCCAAGTTAACTTCAATTGGTAGAGTCCTCACATATGTGCATGTCGCAAGCACATGAGCAATTGCCCGAATTGGATTGTTGTTGGTCTTTCTAGTTGTATTGCTAAGAATTCATTTTTTCAACTTGCAAAAACTTTGTTTAGTTGTTCCAAGTGTTACTAGGAACACTTCAAGCCAATTCACTACTCTCCAAAGTAGTAAATGTAGTCATTCCATGCTAGATGATAAGGGTGACATTGTTTGCTACATGGAAGAAGATGTTTTTTCTACAAATAAAGTTGTGGCAACTCAATATCGTATCGTTCTTGCTAGATCCATATTTTGGCTAATTTCAAAAACCCTTTGCCAAGTTTAATTGTTTTGTCTTAGGCCTTTTTTATAAGCTTGTCATTTTTTGTCTTTATTGTTTATAAAATTTTAAACTTTTTAAATACAATAGTTTGCTTGTAGAAAAACATAGGGGGTTTAAGTTTGTGACACAAGAATGTAGTGCAAGTTTTAAACATTTAGACCATATACTATGCATTTCTTTAAAGGCTACTTTTAACATTCAGATTTTTTCCTTCAATAACTAATAGAGGGTCTAGTCTTGCCTAGTTTGATGTGGGTGTTCCGTGAGTTGTATGCTTCTATGGGGAAGCATTTATATTAATAATAACTCACCATTGCAAGTCAAATAGTGGATTCTATACTTATTTAGTGCTAGTGGGTGACCGTTATTCTCTCCTAATTTTTGAGTGTTTTTCTTTGATTCTGGGGACATTACAACTGAGCTTTTTAAGTAGACTTAGTTAAGGTATGAGCTAGTTTCTAGTTGAATCCGTAATCCCTGTGATGTGCAAAGATATCGGCAAGAAAACATACCCGATTCAGGATGTCCAATGCTTTATGGAAAAGTTGGATCGCTAATGAGGTATATTGACATGGGACAATCATTTTCTAACGTTGTTCTAGTCTCATCCGATTCTCATACTGGCCCAGTCTTGTCTCTATGTTAGAGCTTCCTCCCATCTGATCTCTAAAGCTTCTTCCATGCTACTATGAATCGAGGAACATGCGTTGTGGATCCAGGGCAAAGTTGGGATAGATTTGATGTAGAAATTGGGGTTTTAGCCATAAGTCCTAAATAATCAATGAGAGCATTTATATTTTGTTATCTAATTTGGAGGTTTAGTTGTTGCGTGAAGGCCATGAATCCTTAACATTATCTCACATGGGCATTTAAAAAAGGGGGGGGGTTTTGGGTTGATGGCTAAAATGAGGCTTACTTTTTTTCACAATCCTAGTCATTTGTTGAAATGTCATGTTAGGCAAGTAAACTAGCATGTAGGGTAAACTTGGGCCATTGTAGAATCAATATAATTGTCCAAAAAATGCAAGTAAGTTAAAAGTAGCCTTTAAAGAAATGCATAGTATATGGTCTAAATGTTTAAAAACTTGCACTATATTCTTGTGTCACAAGTTTAAACTCCCTATATTTTTCTTTCTTCTAAATTTTTTTGTGAAGGGTTTAGGTTTCTACAAGCAAATGTGTAGTGACCGAGAGGCACGAAGATCGAGACAGTAGGTGTTCCTTATGCGCAGAGAGATAGAGAGAGTGAGAGAGAGCAGAGTAGAGAGCGTGCACAATTTTTGGGTACAATGATGAGTATACCACTTTAGGTTTTTAGATAGATATATATGTGTAAGTACAAGTGTTAAGGGTGTGTTCACACCCGAGCACATTTAAAGGCACTAGGGCCTTTATTCCCAACAACCTCCCACCTAAAGGCAATGTGCCTTAAGAAGAGAAAAGAATCATCTAAGTCTAGGTATATACAAAGCTGAAATACATATATCTATCTAACTCCCATCATTTGTCGACAATGAGCAAACCGCTCTGTTGGAAGACCCTTCGTGAGAAGGTTTGTAGGATTATTATCTGTATGCACTTTGACAAGCTCAATGCTCTTGTTGTCAAGTACATCTGTAATGAAGTGGTACTTCACCTGTATGTGCCTTGTCTTTGCATGAAAGACAGGATTCCGTGCTAGCATGATAGCACTCTATCACAATGGAGAACAGGTAACTCTGTGATGCCAAGCTCTCCCACCAGATGTGAAAGCTATAATGCCTCCTTGTATGCCTCAGTGGCAGCCATATACTCTGTCTCTGTAGTACACAATGCAACACACTTTTGTAGCCTAGAGATCCAAGAGACTGCTCCTCCTGTGAAAGTAAACACATACCCATAAGTGGACTTTCTGCAATCCGCATGACCAGCATAGTCTGCATCCATAAAGCCAACAACAGATGCCTTTTGCTTTCCAAAGCAGATGCACAACTCCTTTGTGTCTTTGAGGTATCTCATAATACCTTTCACTGCATCCTAGTGCTTTTTGCCAGGGTTTGCCATGTATCTGCTAACCACTCCCACTGCAAAGGCAATGTCAAGACGTGTAGCAACCATAGCATACATCAAACTGCCAGCAGTTGAAGCATATGGTATCTTGACCATTTCAGCCTTCTCATCATCAGATGTAGGGTTGTCCTTTGCACCGAGTTTCACATATGGAGGCAATGGAACCCCGATTGTTTTCCCCCCTCCATATTGAAACGTTGCAAAACTTTGGAGATATACTCCTGCTGAGATAGATAGAGCAATCCTTTTGACCTATCTTTGAGTACTCACATACCAAGAATGTGATTTGCATCACCAAGATCCTTCATGTCAAAGCTGCCATGAAGACTTTGCTTCAGTGAATCCAAGGCATGAGTATCCTTGCCAACAGTCAACATGTCATCAATATACAAAACCAAGATAATCAGGTTGCCATCTGCTGCCTTCTTAGTGTACAAGCAGTGATCCACTTGATGTCTATGGAAACCTTGAGATTGTATAAATGTATGAAACTTATGATACCATTCTCTTGGCGCTTGTTTCAGCCCATACAAACTCCTTTTGAGTTTACGTATCATCTTTTCTTTCCCTTTTTTAACAAACCCTTCAGGCTGCTGCATATATATGTCTTCATGTAGATCACCATGTAAAAATGTAGTCTTTACATCCATTTGTATGAGCTCCATATCTTGAGCTGCAACCAAGCCCAAAATGGTTCTCAATGTAGTCATTTTGACTACAGGAGAGAAAATCTCATCAAAGTCAATTCCACGTTCCTGCTTGTACCCCTTTGCAACCAATCTTGCTTTGTACTTTGGTGAGGTACCAGAAGTGACCTTCATCTTGTAAACCCATTTGCATGGAAGTGTTTTCTGCCCTGTAGGCAACTGCACCAAGTCCCTAAGTGCCATTTTTCTCAAGAGATTCCATTTTTGACAACATGGCTTTATACAATTTTTCGCTATTGTGTTTGTCCATTGCTTCCTTGAAGCAAGACGGTTCACCACAGTCTATCAACATGACATAATCAGCCACATACTTTGCACCAGGAATGAATCTATCAAGTTGTCTAGTAGCCCTAGATGATCTCCTAACCCAATGATCATTGTTTGTTGGTTGTTGAGCATTTTCAGCTTGCTGTCTTGGCATTTCAGCCTACAAATCAACATTAACAGCTTGCTGTCCTGGCTGTTCCTGCACATGTAGTGGCTCATTATCATAGGCAATAGTTGGCATATCATTTCCAGCATTATTTTCTGCATTTACAGGTTCATTTACAGCAGGTATTTGCTTTTGTATAGCGGGCACATTTTGCTGTCCAAAAGGTATTTCTTCTCGGAATACAACCCTACGAATCTCCTCAATCTTTTTAGGCTGTTTATGCATGCGATCTTCCCGGAAGATAACATCATTGCTGCGTACTACTTTCCTTTTCTCGGGATCCCACAGTCTATATCCCATTTCACCCTCATCACCATATCCTAGGAAAATGCATTTACAGGAATTTGGCTCAAGTTTGTTGCGTTTTTCTTTACGAATGTGCACAAAAGCCTCGTAGCCAAACACTTTCAGGTGAGCTATGAAGGTGGCTTGCCCGACCACGCTTCTTGGGGAACTACCCCCTCCAAAGACCTATTTGGTGACCAATTAATTATGTGTACGGCTGTCATAACAGCCTCTGCCCAAAAACCATGGGGTAATGTAGCATGAGATAGCATCGTTTGGACCTTATGCTGTATGGTCCGATTCATACGCTTTGCAACTCCCATTTGGGGTGGATTATGAGGGGTAGTGAGCTCCCTCTTTATCCCTTTGCTGTCACAAAATGCCTGAAAGGCCTCGGACACATATTTCCCACCATTATCAGAGCGAAGACACTTGAGTGTCTTATCAGTTTGATTTTCAACCAATGCAAAGAATTTTTTGAACTTGTCAAGTACTTCATCCTTGCTACGAATAGGATAAACCCATACCTTTTGTGTAGCATCATCGACAAAGGTGGCAAAATATTTCTTTCCTTCTAAAGATAATCCTGGCATCTGACATACATCTGAATGTACTATCTCTAGAGGAGAAGATTTCAAAGAAAGAGGCTTTTTGTGAGACGTCTGTGCATGTTTACCATAAATACAATGATCACAATGCTCAAAATTAGCATAACGAAGACAAGGCAAGTAACCCAAACGAGAAAGCACTTTCATTCCTGTTTGACTCATGTGTCCCAATTGGCCATGCCACAAAGAAACGCTTTTTTGCTCGGGCATGACAACAACATGATCACTCACACTAGATACATGGAGAGGATACAAAGTATCACTTTTACAACCTTTGGCAATCACTCTAGATCCCTTACAGACCTTCCATTTTCCATCACCAGAGATGGTATGAAAACCATCATCATCTAGCTGCCTTGTGCTAATCAAGCTCTTCTTGAGTTGAGGTACATGCCGTACATGCTGAGGTGCGAAGACAAAGCCATGATGAAACTGCAACTGCACACTGTCAACACCTATAATGTCACATGCATAGTTGTCCCCAAGATGGACAACACCATGTCGACCCCTTGTATAGGCAGAGAACCACTCTCGATGAGGGGTGACATGAAAAGAAGCACCTGAATCGAGAATCGAGGTATGCATGTCCTCATCTGTATCTGCAAGTAAAGCATGTGCACCAAAGTGTGAAGAGACCAAAAGTACGTCATTCCCATTGTTCTCATTGTCATGAGTGACTACATTCATCTCTTTAATTTTGACACTGCTCTTCTTGGGTTGATCCTCTTTCTTCTCTTCCTTGCTATCATCAGTCTTCTTGCCCTTTCCTTTCTCTTTCTTCAATTTGTAGCAATCACGTTTAAAGTGACCCTTCTTACCACAATGGTGGCATTCAACATCTTTGCCAGGTGATTTACTGCGTCCCTTGCTATTAGGTTTGCCTTTTTGATGTGATCTGCCCCTAGTATGCAAAGCACTAGAAGACTTACTGGATACATTGTTGTGCTGATTCATTTCTTCCATAAGTAGAGCACTCTCTACATCAGCATACAAAAGAATCGCATTTGAATTGCTCATAGCAGTCCTGAATGCATCCCAACTCTCTGGAAGAGTACAAAGCAAGAATGTAGTCTTAAATTCTTCATCAATCAAGAACTTCAAGGCAACTAGCTGGCTGAAAATAGAGTTAAACTCACTCAAGTGAGTAGACATTGCTGTACCCTCTTTCTGTGAGAGTGCGCAACGGAAGAAGAACACGAACACAGAGGAGGGGAGAGAGAAAGCAGGGAATGAAGGAAGAAAATCTGCACTGACTGAAATGAATGCTGAATACACTGAAATGGACTGATCAGTCCCTGCACGCAGCCCGGAGCGTTAGTGAGGGCACCAGAACAGACTAAAAGCAATGGCAGCACCAATGCCGGAGTGGGAGAGGACGGAGAGTGTGCTGAACCTGCAGAAGAGAATGCTGAGAATGACTGGGGGGGCTGCTATATATAGCCCCAGGCCAAAAAACTGGCCGACTTGCCCAAAAATCTGGGCCGACTGCACACCAAAAGGCCCAGTTTGGGCTGTGTGACTCCCGGAAAAGGAATGCAGACAAAAACGGCAGCTACCAAGCTGACAGAGCTCCTCTGTCTCCTGCCAGATTCTGACAGGAGCTCACAACCAGGAGATGACAAACTGAGAATGATAATAGAGCAGGCTAACACCCCTCTCAGATCCTGGGAGGGTCTGGACTCTGAAGACCTAAGAACCGCATGTGATGAAGCAAAGAAGCCTGAGGCAAAGGCTTCGTGAAGAGATCAGCCGCATTGGCCGCCGTAGGACAATAGACCACCACCAGCTCCGAATCCACGATCCGCTCTCGAACATAGTGATATTGAACCTCAATGTGCTTCGTGCGAGCATGAAACGCCGGGTTCTTCGCCAGAGCAAGAGCACTCTGGTTGTCTACGCGTAGCTCCGTAGGTCCGGTCTGGAAAAAGCCAATCTCCGCCAGTAAGCGACGGAGCCAAACTGCCTCCATAGCGGTCGAACATAGGGCCCGATACTCAGTCTCTGTAGAAGAAAGTGCCATAGTAGGCTGCTTCTTGCTGCTCCAAGAGACGGCACCGGATCTAAGGGTGAAAGCATAACCTGTAGTGGATCGTCTCGAATCCACATCACCTGCCCAATCAGAATCACTCCATCCGAAAGGGTGATCCCATCTCCATACATGATCCCAAAGGATCGAGTCCCCTGTAAATATCGAAGAACACGCAAGGCTGCTTGCCAGTGATCCTGTGTAGGAGTCTTCATAAAAAAAGACAACAAAGCCACCACAAAAGAGATATCCGGCCGAGTGTGAAGCAGCCAGATGAGCGAGCCTACAAGGCACCTGTAACGAGTGGCATCTGTAAGGGGAACTCCATCTGCCAAAAGCTTGGACTCAGGGTCCATGGGGCAAGAAATAGGCCGACACGCGACCATACCAAACTCGGAAAGAAGCTTGGAGATGTATCTATGCTGCGAGATAAAGATGCCCTGTGCCATCTGATAGATCTCCAGTCCTAGAAAGAAGTGAAGGATCCCTAGATCTGTCATGTCAAACTCCTGCTGAAGAATGGACTGAGTATGCTCCACCTGCTGAGTGTCGCTCCCTGTAATGATAAGATCATCGACATACAAAATAAGGAAAACACAAAGAGAATCCACAACCCGTAAGTAGAGGTTGGGATCATGAGCGGAGCGCTGAAAGCCACTCTGTAGAAAGAAGCGGTCAATCCTCTGGTACCAAGCACGAGGAGACTGCTTCAGGCCATAAAGAGCCTTCCGCAGCCTGTAGATATGATCCTCCTTCCCCTACACAAGAAAACCAGGAGGCTGTGAAACATAAATCTCCTCCTCAAGGACGCCATTCAGAAAAGCTGACTTGACGTCCATCTGATAAACAGGCCAACGTTGGTGAGCTGCAAGAGCCAAAATAACTCGAATGGTGGACATCCGAGTTGTAGGAGCAAAAGTCTCGAAGTAGTCCAATCCTGCCCGCTGCGCAAAACCCTTGGCAACAAGCCTAGCCTTATGCTTGTCCAAGGAGCCATCTGCAAGATACTTGGTCTTAAAGACCCATTTCACACCTATCACCTTCCGTTTCTTGGGACGCGGTACAAACTCCCAAGTATGGTTTCGCTCGATGGAAGCGAGCTCGGCCTGCATAGCCTGTCTCCAAATATCTTGTGCAAGAGCCTCCTCCACAGTGGAAGGCTCGGAATCCTGAAGAATCTGAGACATAAGAGCATAGTTCACACACAGTGAACTATCCCGCTGGGCCTGTAATCGGGCTGATTGACGTGGACCTGTAGAAGAAGCAGGAAAGTGAGTAACACCTGAATCCTGCATGAGCCGGCGATACCATAAGGGAATCCTAAGAGACTCCTCCTGCTGCGAGGGAGACCGAGTAGTCTCCGGAACCTGCAATGCACCCATATCGGAGAGGGACTCCCCCTCACCAAATGAAGATAGATCCTCTGCACCTGAAGAAGGCTGTGTATCCCGAGAAGACTCCTGAGGGGAGGCTGAAGGGGTGGAAGAACTCGTAGAAGGAGTCATATCCGCCAAAGGGGAAAGGGAAGCCGTAGGAGGAGGAATGGGTGGGGTGCTAAGGGGTATCCTGGAAGGAAGAGAAGGGAGAGAAGGTGGGGGGGGGGTCCGGCGATGTCGAAGAAGCACCTGGAATAGAACCATCAATCGGATCCTCAGAAGCCGAAGCCTCATCAAAGATCACATCCCAGCTCACCTCAACCTTCCGTGTCGTAAAGCCGATAGCCCTTCGTGGTCGTGCTATAATCCACGAAGATAAGCTTTCTCGACTTAGAGTCGAACTTCGTCTTCCTCTTCTTCTTGTCCACATGGACAAAAGCATCGCACCCAAAGATGCGAAAGTGGGACACGGAAGGCTTCTTCCCAAAGAAAGCCTCATAAGGAGTCATGTCCTGTAAAGCCGAAGTCGGAGAGCGGTTGCGAATATGCACCGCTGTAGCCACCGCCTCACCCCAAAGGAAATGAGGAAGACTCCTATGCTTCAGTATAGATCGGGCCATCTTCACCATGGTCCGATTCGCATGCTCCACCACACCATTCTCGGATGGTGTGTTCGGATGGGAATACTCCACCCGAATACCATGATCCCTGCAAAACTGAGAGAAAAGGTGAGAAGTGAACTCGCTACCGTGATCAGCTCGAACGCCATGAACTTTGGAAGTAGTTTGGGTCTCCACAAACACCTGCCACTCGCAGAAACGGGAGTATGCCTCGCTCTTGTACTCCAAGAAATAAGACCACACATAATGACTAAAGTCGTCCACAATCAACATCAAATACCTGGCCTTCCCAACGGAGGTCGTGCCCATAGGTCCGCAAAGGTCGGTGTGAACCAACTCAAGCGGAGAAGTAGCCCTCCTAGAGGCAACCTGAGGGTGAGGCTGCCTATGCTGCTTGCCCCTCAAGCAGCTAGGGCACAAAGTGTGAAGAGGAGGGAAATCTGGAAGTCCCTCCACCATCTTTCTCCGAGAAGCCCGCCGAAGAGAATCGAGGTTCAAATGACCATACCGAGCATGCCAAAGCAGCCCAAGCTCATGGGAAGTCCTCGCAGCCAAGGCTGTGAGCGTATAAAGCCCACCCTCCTGTGTACCCGTCCAAAGAGCATCACCTGTAGAAGTGTCCTCCACTGTGACTGCATCCTGAGTAAAAATGACTCGGGTACCTAGCTGAGTAAGGCCATGTACAGACAATAGGTTAAAACCCAAATTAGCGACATAGAGAACTTGGGCGGAGGAAGACCGCCTGTCAGAAAACATAGGTAGCGTCCCCACGCCGCGAACATGAACTGTAGAATTGTCACCAATGGTGACAGTGCCCCCTCGGGAACGAAGATCCTGAAGCCAATCCTGTCGGAAGGTCATATGTGAAGATGCTCCACTGTCCACGAGCCAAGGCTTCTCCAGAGTGGTAGAAGCTAGCGCTGTATCCTCCTCAACAAAGACATGCACAAACGCAGACTGTATTGTGGCTGGGGCCGTCTTCGAGTCCTTCTCCTTGGGCTTCAAATGGGGGTACTTCTGCCAACACTTCTCCTTGGGATGAGTACCCTTCCCACAGTGGGGACATTTGGGCTTCTTCTCCTTCGCATCCTTCTTGTCCTCCTCCTTCTTGTCCTTGGCCTTCTCCTTCTTTTGTTTCTTCTTCTTGCCGCCACCTATACCTGCCATAAAAGCCTTGGTGGAGCCACTGGCACCCACCTCTTTGAGTCGCTCGTCATGCTCCAAGACAAGCGGGGAAAGTTCCTCCCATAGGAGTTTCTGACGGGTCCTCGAGGTGATGAGGCTGGTGTAGAAGACATCATAACGGGGTGATGGCAGCTGAGTCAACAGAATCATCGCCATATCCTCAGACGATATCATATGACCAAGAGAGGCTAACTCGCCTTGCATGTCCTCCATCTTCGTGATGTGCTCCTTCATAGAAGAAGAATCATCAAGACTGAGCATCCGCAACTTCTTCTCCAAGGAAATCTTGTGGGCAAACGTCTTGTGCTGATACAAAGACGCAAGCTTTCTCCACACTTTCGCCGCGGTCTGTAACCTGTGAACATGTACAAGAACAGAATCATATAGACTCATAAAAAGAAAGGAACGGGCTCGAGAGTTGAGCCTATCCCACAAGGCTGCACGGTCCATAGAGGTGCCATCGGACGAATCCACGGGGGGACGGTCGATGGGCGAAGAAACAAGCTCCCAAAGGTCGAATGTATCGAGGATGCATTCCACCTTGCATGACCAGAGGGAGTAGTTGGAACCATCCAACTTATCTTCCTTCGGAAAGGAAGGGAGAATCGGCACCTGAATCGAGGGAATCAAGGAAGGCATCCGCACATCTGAAGCAGTCTTCACGGAAGACACCTTCACGGTAGATGGAACCTTCTGAGATGCATGGACTGAAGAGGGACGGGTGCGAGGAGACTCCTCTCGACGTCGAAACTCCTGATAATCCCGCCTCCGCTTAGAGGAATGATGAGAAAGGAGCTCATCCTCTGAGTCGTCAAAGCCTGAAAACTGGTAAGACATCTTCCAATCTGCAAAATACCAAACACCAAAGAAAACTATGCCGGAGCCGAAGTATGACCAGCAGTATGGTCACCAACCACCAAGACGCAGGCTGTGGTAGCCTACAAACACCTGGATGTGCAAAATGCAAAGATAACTAATGAAGATCACCGGAAAAGAAGCCGCCAGCATCGAGACGCAACCAGAAAGTGGGTCGCCAGCAAGAGATGTGCCGCGAGGAGTGGAAACGACCATCAGATCTGCAAAACGCAGCCTGATGATGTGTCGCCCAGCAGAAGGAGGGACAGCCTGATGGAAAACGCAAGAAGGAGGGGTCGCAGGTTGACGTGGCAGCCTTGGAAGTAGTCGTCTGCAGCAAACGCCAGTCCCTGCACGCAGCCCGGAGCGTCAGTGAGGGCACTAGAACAGACTGAAAGCAATGACAGCACCAATGCCGGAGTGGGAGAGGACGGAGAGTGTGCTGAACCTGCAGAAGAGAATGCTGAGAATGACTGGGGGGCTGCTATATATAGCCCCAGGCCAGAAAACTGGCCGACCTGCCAAATCTGGCCGACTTGGCCAGATCTGGCCGACCTGCCCAAAAATCTGGGCTGACTGCACACCAAAAGGCCCAGTTTGGGCTGTGTGACTCCCGGAAAAGAATGCATGCAAAAACAGCAGCTACCAAGCTGACAGAGCTCCTCTGTCTCCTGCCAGACTCTGACAGGAGCTCACAACCAGGAGATGACAGACTGAGAATGATAATAGAGCAGGCTAACACTTTCATATGCGAACCCATAAGCTTTTTCAGCCAATACACTTTGCTTGTAGCACTCTTCTGTGCATATAGTTCTTCCAATCTAGTCCATATAGCATATGCAGAATCCAAACCTTCAATGTTAAACAACAAGGCATTAGAAATCGATAGCTCGATGGTTGAGTGTGCAAGCTCATTTAACTCATCCCAATCTTCCTGTTCCATGTCCGCGGGCTTTGCCTCTTTGGTTTTAATCGGCTTTGCCTGCTTCTTTTGCAACAGGATATTATAGCACTGTTTTTGCCAAACTGCAAAGTTATGTGCTCCTTCAAGCTTCTTTATGTGCATGAGATTACTGTTGTTACTGCTGCCAGCCATGATTTTCAGCCCAAATGTGACAAAAAAATCAGCAAATGCAGGCCCAAACTGTCATCCAAGTGACCAAGGTACAAACAAGTACCAACCTGCAATAAATGACCACGTAGAAGCACATATTTCAGATCTGTAATTAAATTTTTAGAAGCACCAAACCATGTGCTACAGCATTCCACAATTGATTACAGCTGTTCCAAGGGCATATACATCACATTACATGAGAAATCCCAAATTTTAGCTGCAATTTCTGTTGTACATGTACCCACGGGCATAAAATTTGACACGCACGGTCAAAAGTCCCAAAATTTTGTGCTCAAAGCATCAACCACACATCTGCATTTTCTCTGTCATGCATAAAACATGCCAGTTTTGCTAAAATAGAGCAATTTCAGCAAACCCCCAAATTTTCCAAGTGTTGGATGTCCAAATTACATGGAATTGAACATGCATGTACATAAAAGGACCAAATGGTGCACAAATTTTGCCCAAACTGCAAAAGCCCCAAATTGCACGGGGTCCAATGTGCATCAATTTCGAGAAATTGGGTAAATTTCAGCCCAATTTGTGCATGTACATGAAAAACCCCAAATGTCGGAGGCAAAATGTCACAAATTCTTGCAATTTCTGAGACAGATATCATTGTTGCATCTTGCTCGCACCAAATGTGGACAAATCCCCAAATTTTCCAAGTTTTGCATGCACTAATTTCAATGAAATTGAAAGAATTTCACTAAAATGTGAAAAAGCTCCAAAATTCCCGGGCAAATGTGCACCGACTTTTCAATTTCTAAGTCAGATTGTCCAGTTTTGCGTTAAGATCCCCAAATTCAGAAAAAGCCCCAAACTTTTGGGCTTGGACTGCACGAAAATTTGAAGGTGTGCCTCCACGCGTGAACCCTCGGTAGGGAAACTTTAAGAAAAAAAGGAATTTTGAAAGGAAAAAAAGGTTGAACGACGGTCAACGACCTGCCGTGCAGGGCAAGTCGCCGCCTGGTACTTGCTATCCCATCGCGTGTGCAGCTCATTAGCGCGTGTTCAGCTCGTCAATTGTTGAGCTCGACACTGTGTCCCCATTGCTTGTCCGGTGCCCCGCTTGTCCTGTCGCACACTCTACTTGCTGGAGCCTTCTGCAGCTCATGACCTGTCGCCTGTGACAAAATGCTTGTCAGGTCAGAAAATGACCTCACGACTTGCTCGCCTATCTTGTTCGAACTCCGAGAGGTATGAATGCCTCAACCGCAGCTCTATACCAGTTTGTAGTGACCAAGAGGCACGAAGATCGAGACAGTATACCACTTTAGGGTTTTAGATAGATATATTTGTGTAAGTACAAGTGCTAAGGGTGTGTTCACACCCGAGCACATTTAAAGGCACGAGGGCCTTTATTCCCAACAAAACTATTGTATTTAAAAAGTTTAAAATTTTATTAATAGTAAAGACAAAAAATGGCAAGCTTGTGAAAAAGGCCTATGACAAAACACTTAAGCTTGGCAAAGGGATTTTGAAATTAGCCAAAATACGGATCTAGCAAGAACGATACGATATTGAGTTTCCACGACTTTATTTGTAAAAAAAACATATTGTTCCATGTAGCAAACAATGTCACCCTCATCATCTTGTACGGCTTGACTACATTTATTACTTTGGAGAGTAGTGAATTGGCTTGTAGTGTTCCTAGTGACACTTGAAACAACTAAACAAAGTTTTAGTAAGGTTGAAAAATGAATTCTTAGCAATACAACTAGAAAGACCAACAACAATCCAATTCGAGCAATTGCTCATGTGCTTGTGACATGCACATATGTGAGGACTACCAATTGAAGTAGGAGCATTGTTAATGGCTCTAAAGAGTGAGCCAATGACATAGCTGAAGGGCCAGTGGGAGGTTCTCGAAGATGGGGACCGAATGCATTTTATTTTGCGAAACTGAAAGCTAAGCAAAAAAAAGAGACCATTACTGGGGTTGTTAACCTGCAAGGTGTAATGGTACAAGATCAAGGCTCCATAGCAAAGGCCTTCAGGGATCATTTGGCTGCTATTGTTGGTACTCCATCAATGATGCCAGCTGACTATGACAAGCGAGTTAATGCATTTTTGCAGGATGCTGTCAATATAATCCCTTTGGAGCAAGCTTTGTTAGTGGATAGACTGTTTACTCTAGAGAAAGTGAAGCAAGTAGTATTCTCAATGAAAGCAAACAAGTCACCTGGCATTGATGGTATACGTACAGAAACATTTCAGAAAATTTGGTCAGTTTGTGGAGTAGACTTAGTTGACTATGTGAATTATGTCAGGGCATCTGGAATCATGCCTCCGTTTGTTAACAGGGGATTAATCAAGCTAATCCTGAAAGCCTAGGATAGAATCCAACTCTCCAATTGGAGACCACTTACTATACTCAATTTTAGCTAAGTACTTGCTAGGGCATTAGCTATGAGGGTTAAGTTTCTAGGTGGCAGGATCATTCATTGCAAGCAATACGGGTTTGTGTATGGTCCCAGGATTCATGATGCAGTTTTAGGATCTTGTCAACAGATCATGCAATGAGTCTACAGAAAGATTTGGTCCTTTTCAATATGGACTGGGACAAAGCATATGATTGAGTAAACTGGACTTTTATCACTGCTGTTTTAACTGCCATGAGGTTTGGGACAAAGCATATTATCGAATAGCAAGAAAGATTGACAAGGCTATGCAGATTGGTGCTATTCGAGGGCTACCACTCCCTGATGAGAGTCAACCAACTATACAAATTTTCACAGATGATAATGCATCTATAGTTGAGGCTGATAAGGGCATGGTGACAAATTTGCCGGAAATCTATAATGAGTTTTCTTTAGTCACTGACTCCAAGATCAACCAGAAGAAAATGGAGATCTTCTTTCTTTCATGGAAAGATCCAGATACTTGGATCATGAATTTGGGCTTCATGCTTATTAATCCTGGGCAGCTGGTCAGATACTTAGGTGTACCAATTGGCATAGGTGTGACCCTCAATCAAAAGTTTTGTTGGTTTAATAATAGATTTCAAGATAAGGTCAGAAGCAAAGATGGAAACCCCCTTCTCCTTTGCTGCTAAGCTAACAGTGATAAAACATTTGCTTGCATCAGCTACTGTGTATGTTGGAGCTGTTCTACCTTTTTCTTAATCTGCATAAAACAAGGTGGAGAAATCACTAAGAAACTTCTTGTGGTCAAGGCAGGATAAGGAGGGTATGCCCCTTGACTGAAGATAGAAAGTTGGGAGCAGGCCTAGACTCTCTTGCTTTTAAAGTGTAAACCCTTTCAATGGCACTTCTGTGAAGGATTGATGGCACGCAGCCCTGGATGGTCTTAATGGCTCACTGGATATCTGGAGTGAAGATTAAGGTGAAAGTTTGGGAAAATGTCCATTGGCAAGATGTACTTCTATGCCCACATCTCCCCATTAAGATACCCTGCTCAGAGACTGTGCAGGGCCTAGCCAAACAGTGGCAAAAAGTAATAACGAATGCAGATTGGAAAACCAGGGGAATAGCTAACGGCGACTCATCTCAAAGCAGGAACATTTGGCTCTGTCCTTTAGCATATAACCCAGCATATGCCCTAGTTCACAGGAACCCAAGAATATCCACAGCAAAGGACTTGCTACATGGGGTGATGCATGGGACCCTCATAGCAATACTCTAATGTAGCCCCAAGACTTGGGAAGGAAATATGGTCTTAACCAACAGGAGTTGGAATGGGTGAATGAAGTCTAGTTGTTGCGCAGAGATGACTGGCCGGCTTCTGTAGTAAAGAAATCAGACACAACTCTTCTCGATTTGGCAAGTCCAGTCGGTAAAACACTTGCTCACTGCACTCAGGCAAAGGATTTTAAAGTAGCTTCACCTGCAATAGTACTAACCCTCCACCAAAACTCCACCAAAAGTGGAAGAAGGAATCCCCAATGGTGAGAGTCTCTACTTGGAAGAAACGGTTCAAGAATGTCTGGAAAGCAGAGCCCTCATTTAGAGTTAATGTGATTCCCTGGAGAATTCTGGTTAAAAAACTGCCATTACGCACCAGGCTTACTAAAAGGATCAGAGTATCACCTCTATGCCCCTTTTATGGCAGGGCTGAAAAAACAGAAAAACATGTTTTCTAGGAGTGCATGCTTGTAAATGGTAAAAAAATGCCTAGTTAATTTTGTTTCTGGTGTCACTTTGAAATTTATGTGGCTTAAAAGAAACAACATGGTATTCAGGAGAGGGTAAGCTACTTGATAGGAATCTTGATCAGCTCAGGTTTGAAATTTTGGCTACCTTGGGCTCTTGCAAGAAAAAATGTTGATCTTTAGTCTTTTTTGGAAAATTCTCAAGCCTGGTTGCATCTATTAGATGCTGTAACTATTACCTTTTGCTAATTAATAAAGCACGCATTATAAACTTCATGATAGCTTGATGTAAGGCTCCACTTGAGGTAGGGGAATCATTTTGAACATTATTCCCTAGAATCTTAGTGCATAGACGTGATTGTGGCAATGCTCAAAGTCTTTAAAGTACTTTGATGCTCGTTCAAGGCTCAAAATCGAGCTTGTTTGAGTCAGGCACACGTCCCATTGCTACGGAAAAACTCAAAGACTATACCACCACGAGCTCGATTGTGTCGTTGATCTTGCCTTTTGTATTTCTTGAGTTAAGGTACACATCTCAAGGCCATGCCCTGCGCAAACTTACTATAGTTTTTGGGAAGCATAGCAAGTGAATGCAGCTACGACGCACGTAAAAGACACTGAAGGTGGGCACTTGAACTGGTACACGCAGCACGCTGAAAAAGGAGGGCCCTATTACCTTGTACTAGACTACGTCTACGCACCGCCACGTGGCCGTGGAGGTATTGGATCAATCACTTCGCAAGCATATGCATGTATGTATATATAGAGAGAGAGGGGGGGAGGGGTGTGTGTATATATATATATATATATATAGAGAGAGAGAGAGAGAGAGAGAGAGAGAGAGAGAGAGAGAAGGGTGGGGGGCGGGGCTGGTGGTCGGGGAAGCGGAAGGCAGGATGTGCGATCTAATTTTCGCCAACCGAGAGAGAGAGAGAGAGAGAGAGAGAGGCGTTTCTGTGCAGCAGCGAATGAGGGACAACTTTAGTCGGCGGGCCAGGTGAACACTTGCGTTGCGTGGCTTCAAATTTGGTTCACTCTTGTTAGTTGCGTGCCGCAGCACGCTTACTTTTCATTCACTGTACGATTATGTAGGGAGAACAACATGGCTCTTGTACGTTAACTTTGGTGTCTTGCTAGGCAAGTGACGTACATAGCACACTCACTGTAAATAGCCGGAAGAGAAAGATCACATGGGGTGCACAGGACACACACAATGTGAGAAAAGTTGGAAATGAGCAGGGAGGGAGAGAAGAGTGTGGAGGGCTGGGATCACCGGCAGTGCGCGGCGACGGCTAAATCGATGTTGGCCTGGCAAGCCAAGGCCCAAGAGTGTGGCCCGTGGGGCTCATATTCTGACACCCGCGTGACTGCTAGAGCCGGTAATCAACAACAATATATTATCGCGATCTTTTGTGCCACGTCTCCCAGCCCAAATACATCCGGCCAGCGGCCACATCATTCGAGAATCGACAGCCCTGCGCAAGAAGTTCCTCCAACGTCATCTCTCTCAGGAGCACGTACGGAAATGCGTTGCTTCACGTGCTAATGAAGGTGGGCCATGCTCACAACCCGAGGCCCCAAGGGCCAGTCACTGCTTACCAGCGTCACATCCGCGCTCTTTAGAGCCGGGTCACACCCAGCGTTAGCTGGGATGTGGAACACCACGCCCGCCGGTCCCCCAAAATCAACATAGCTTGCATTCACGCGGGGCTCGGTGAGGGAAACGAGGCGCTCGCTGCTAGCGACATGATAACAGGGCTAAGGCTATTGGATGATGTTAATCAGTTATGTTTGCCTCTAGTTGAGCTCCGGATCCAATCGCCTTCTTTGCTTGCTTGTATTTATGGTGGCCTCTAACAAAAGCGACAAAGTTCTCTCTATATATACCCTTGCTGGTACGAGCATGAGGGAAGTCAAAACAATGAAATTTTGTGATATTCTTGGAAGCTATTGTCCGGTAAACACATGAAGTCCCCACTCACTTCCCACTTGGTAAAGTGGCAAACAATGGTGCACTTTTTGCAATTGCAACCAATCAAAATACTTATCTAAATTGAGCCTATTTAGTGTGTAAAGGTATTATGCCCATGTTCACACCTAGTTTCAAAAAGTCCATGTCCACACTTTGGGTAGGGACTGGCCGTCTATTATTCGATGTGTAACCAATGTTATTAGACTTTGGAAAGTTTAGAAACTCAAGATAGTCAACAATTTTTAGGATGCAAGAAATGCTTGTTGATAATCTTTTGTATTTAGAATGAAAGCAAGTAAAATAACATGCCATGCTAATGGGGTGTTAGGACAGATAGTTCGAGTATGAGTTAAGTTTCATAGATGCACATGTTAAAGCCATCAATGTCACTTTCCCAACAACACAAACATATTTATAAGCATTTAAATACCATGGCACACCATGTTAATGTTACTTCCAAGACTTTCAAAAAGAGTCCACTAGTAAAAGCTAAGCTTAATAGTCACCTTAGGCATCCACTTTACATCAATGTTGTTGCAAAACATTTTGTTAGCAAATGCAAAACCTTTAACTCAAACTTGTGGAAAGATTTTCAAATCAAAGTTTATGTATTTGCCACTTTTTATACTAAAAATTTTGTACGATTTGAGGTTTTAAACCTTCTTTAAGTTTTGAAGGTTTTCATGAAGATTTTATAATTCATTTTACATTAAGCCTTGGCTTTTGTGAACACCTCAAATTCCTTAAGAGACCTATCATGTGAGGTGCAATGGGCCTTTTGAGGCATGGTGCCATGATTCCATATATATATATATATATATATATATATATATAGAGAGAGAGAGAGAGAGAGAGAGAGAGAGAGAGAGAGAGAGAGAGGTGGGGTTATCAATAATGGACGGTGATAGTAGCAACTGTCAACCTCAAAAGCCAAGGCACAAGAGAGCATAAGAAAGGGCGGGGCTAATATTCTAAGAACCACATAATTGGTAGAGTTGGTAAAATGTTGGCCTCGAAAGCCAAGCCCTAAGAGAGTTGGTAAAATGTTAGCCTCAAAAGCCAAGCCTTAAGGGAGTTGGTAAAAAGCACTCAATATATATAATTGCAATTGTTTGTGCCACATTAAGATGTGAGTACACATTGCAAGCCAAATCTTGTTGATTAGACATCCAACCACATCATTCCATATCCTTGCACAAGAACTTCTTGTAGCATCATCTCTCATGAGCACGTACAAAAATGTGTTGTTTCACATGCTAATAAGGGTGGGGCATGGCCACAGAGCTAAAGGCCCTAAGGGCAATCATTGGTCACCAATGTGACTCCCACATGCTTTATTGGACTTTGGAAAGCCTTGAAAGTAAAGAAAGTATGCAATATTTAGGATGGAAGAAATACTTTGACCATAAGGAAGCAAAATAGCATGCTATGCCAATGGGGTCATAGCCTAGTTGGTTTGAGTTTCATGGGTTCGTGAGTTCAAAGCCTAGTGAGTGTTAACAAACCTTGGGCTACACTTACTTGATGTCACAAACATATCTATAAGCATCTAAAATAGCATGCCAAAGGGTGTTAACATTACTTCCAAGACTTCCAAAAAGAACTTAAGCCTAACACCCATCGCAAGAGCCCCACCTATCGGTAGTTTTTACAAAAAACGTTTTTTGATAGTAGATACAAAAACCTTCAACTCGAAATTAAAGTGACTTTTGACTCAAATTTTGCATATTTACCATTACTTAAATTACCTCAAATCTTTATGGAAATTGTTCACCACTCTCCCTCAGTGTCCTAAAAGATCAGTCATGCAAAGGTGCAATGGGCCTTCCATTACTCGACGACTCTAAGCTCTATGGTTGCACAACGGATGAAGTTTCAATGCATCAATGGTATACCCTAGCACCACTTGACACAGCGTGTTCTCATTGATCAACACAAAACACTTGCCTTGCACCATGCTTTTTGGTGATGGTTAAGAGGGAAGGCTAGGATTTGAAAAACCTTCCAAAACCCACCCCCTGCCCCCCCCGGTGGCACTACCCTTAATCTTTGTGAAAGAGGTAGGGCTACCTTAGGAGATCTCTCCAATGGATGGAGGGATGAGTTGTTAGTGGATCACAAGGAGGAATGAATTAATACTTCTAATACACAACATGTGAGCCTTGTGCATAGACCTTTATACAACAAGGAAAAACCTTGCCATATTATTTTCCATGTTGGCTCTATAAGAACCTTATTTGACATACCTATAGAAGGTGATAAAAATCACAATGGCCCACCTTGTGTGATGAAACTGCCCCATTGCATAAGGTGCATGTGGGAATCTAGAGGAGGAAGGTAGTTTAAACCCACTATTAACTTATAATACTTGTGTAATGAAATTGCCCCATTGCATAAGGTGTATGTGGGAATGTCGAGGAGGAAGGTAGTTTCAACCCACTATTAACTTATAATACTTTGGGATAATGGGTTTATGGTAGTCTAAATATAGGATTGCTAACCATTAAGCTTGTAAGGATAGTGCAACAAGGGATCCCATTCAAAAATAATGCTCTAATATTAATGCACGAATCTCTATCCCATGACCACCTTGATGCAAACCTCAATCTTGTTTCCACATTGCTAAATTGTTGCACACCCTATTAACTCTCGTGCAATGGAGTTGCAAGAGGTATGTGTGATTGTACATGAGGCAACATAGGTTGCAAAGTGATTTGACTATGGAGATTGTGTATATTCACACAAAGCGATCCATGTCTTCAAAGGTAGAGTAGGTGTGGCTAAAAAGTGTATGCCCACCCATGTGACTTCATGTTCCTTGGGCCAAATGCAACACGATGTATATCAAGTCCTTGTGTTCAATGTATTGTTCAAGGAGCTTTAATTTCCAAGGCGAATTGTGTATGGCTAACCATGTTGGAAAATTTCCTTATTAGAAACTCTAATACTAATATAAATATTGAGCTCCAGATCTTATTGTTTTGATGGTGTGCCTTTTATTGTATTTGTATATTATGTTTGCTTAGAGAGGAGTCCCACCCAAACGATTGTTCATCCTTTTGGGACTCCATATAAAAAAGTGAGCTACTTCCATTGGCAAGGATACACATGGAAATTAAGTTTTGGTATTTCAAAAAAATGTTTTCGAATCCACATTTTGTTCATTGTTGTTCCCCTTATGGTGAACCTTTTACTGGATTTGTAAGGAAAGCCAATTTATGCATTCGTAAATACCATGAAATGGGGGATAATTATTATTTACAGTTTGTCAAACAGCTACTGCCTTTATTAAGAGATACCCAACAAATGTTTGATGCTTGCATGCAACAACTAATCTTATATATTCATTGTTTGACAAATAGCTTTTTTAAGCTCATAACTTTAGTTGTCTTGATGCCAATAGTTTTTACAAGCCATATAGGTTAGTTCGAAATAACTTTTGAACATCAGGCTATCTTATAGCAAGCTTGCTTAACATAAATATCTAAAATATGTCAACATTCACTTCCATATATGGGAACACATGTGTTGTCTGTTAGAATTGAGTTAGTAATTTGCATTTTTTGTTCAATCCAACATTGTGATGATATGTTCGCTACTTAGCACATTTGTTTTCAAAGCTCATTTTTGACAACAAAACTTGTAACAACCAATTGAGGATGGGTCAAATTAATGTTTGAGAAATGGTTATCTTTTATAATTTACTAGGCTTTCATCACACAACTTGATACAAAAAAATGATCATCCACTTGCTTGTATAATGTTGAGCATGTGATTTCTTTGTCACAACCAAGTGACCATAATGTATAGCATTTTTGTGCAATAAGATGTATGTAATCTATGGATAGGAGATGCAAATTCTTGTAATTGCTATGTGGGCATGCAAATTTTATTGACAATGAGAGCTTTAATTAGAGGATTAGCAATATGTGCAAGATAGAGTGAATTGCTCTACATAAAATCTTGAAGGTAGCCTTGTTGATGTCAACACAAGAAGCAAATCATGCTTGATATGATCTATTTCTTATAGTGACATAAAAGTCTCTAAAACAATGTGGTCAATAATGTGTGTTGGTCTAGATCTGTGATTTTATGTAGATAGACTATATATGGGAGATAAGTGTATGCCAACCGAAAGTTGTCCTCTTGGATTTTCTTTTTAGCCTAGTTAAACCTATAAATCAATCTATTAAAAATAGAAATCAAGGTTAGTTGGGGAAAAGTTGATTAGTTAGGTGATGACAGATTGAGATGTGTTCTTATTCATGCTAGTTGCATGGCAAATAAAGAATATACACATCTTCACAACATGGACTATTTATCTACAATAATGTATGCTCATGGTTTCATATGGGATTGTGTAGCAAACACTAATGGTAATCGATTTTTTAGGAAGGAAGCATCCATCCTTGGTTATGTAGATGTTGATTTTGCAAGGAATGTGAACTCTAAGAAGACTATGATATGTTTCATCATCACATTTATAGGAGGTGTAGTCTCAAACATCTTTGGATTGCAGCCATGTATGACCTTATCTACCATTGAGGTTGAATATGTTGCAACCATGTATAGGAGGTGTAGTCTCAAGCATCTTTGGATTGCAGCCATGTATGACCTTATCTACCATTGAGGTTGAATATGTTGCAACCACTAAGGCATGCAAGGACTCTACATGGCTTACTCGTCTAGTGGGAGATTTGAGTACCGCATATACGAGATACCCATTTTGCACAATAATATTCAAAGTGCCTTCTAGTTGGCATAGAATATTGTCTTTTATGTAAAAACAAAGCACATTGAGGTGAAGTATCATTTCATTAAGAAGGTGCATGAGAACAACCGAATTGAGCTTGTCAAGATTCACATAGATAACAATCTTCTTGCAAAGGATTTGCCTTTCAAGCGCTTTGCACACTATACAGTGCTAATGGGCATTGGATTGTAACTTCATTGATTATTCTTAAAGATAGTTGGTGTTTAAGTAGGAGGTTCTAGTAGAAATGCCGATGGCCTAAATCCCAATGGCTACACACATTCTAGAGTCATATATAACTGAACATAATTAAGAATTAGGGTAATTAAGTAACCACCAAAACTTTCTTGTGTGCTTTGCTCTCTCTCTCTCTCTCTCTCTCTCTCTCTCTCTCTCTCTCTCTCTCTCTCTCTCTCTCTCTCTCTCTCTCTCTCTCTCTCTCTCTCTCTCTCTCTCTCTCTCTCTCTCTCTCTCTCTCTCTCTCTCTCTCAATCCATTGATTCCACATCACCCATTGCTTCCTCTCAATCAAAATTTTTGATTTATTTTTTGTAATGAATGTAAGTATAATGTACTATTTTTCATCTTTTATTGTCCATATTAAGACAATATTCACTCACATATAATGTGATACAAAAATGGGAGAGATGAGCAAGCCAATGGTAGAATTTTTACACATTATGATGGAAAATTTTGTTAGTGTCATTTAAGTTCAAATGCTACAAGGAGTCTTTCTACTTAAGCAAGTTACAATGCTTTTTAATAGTATTTTGATGAAATACATTAGTATCATTTGGATCCAAACATTGAAACTAATATTTGTACTTAAGTACTAATGTTCTTTTCTCTAGTGGACTTGTCTTGATGAGAGAAAACTTCCTTGTAGCACTTGCAAGAGGCACTAAAAATTCTAGGTAGACTACTTGATGTGTGCTTAGTTATTGTGATATTTGGATATGTTTCATGAAAACCAATGTTCTTAGAGTAAGTATAATGAAATTATTAGGTAGTTTTGGTGTTGGTGTCTTTTAATAAGTGCAATAGCTTGAAGCCCCATATACAAATTCAACATGGAATGTATGAGTGTGTTGCATACCATAGTGTAGCAATGGTGGTTGAACTATGTATGTTTGTCTAAAGTATTCAATATTATGTTTTGGGAACAAGATTAGAATTGATGTACAAAATGCATTTGAGTAGGCTTGTTATCAATGGCTAAGATATACTCTAACCAATCACCTAATGTGATGTGCTCAAATTTTTAATAGCACAGCTTGCATTATACATCATACCAAGTACATTCAAAGTTGCTAATGAGAATGGAACCCATACCTTGGGTTTAACACATATTATCACTTGAGCTAGTGATTCTTTGCCAAATAGCTTTTTTTGGCAAGGCTTTTACTAAGGAGAATATTATGTTGAACAACTCACATAGAGGGAGAGAGAGCAAGGCCTTGATTGTAATTTTATTGAATCTTTCTTACCCTATTTCGATCCTTCTTTTGGCGTACCCTCCCATAGGAGACTATAGCATTTGATTGTTATAAGGGGTTAGAATGATTTTCTCTAAGGAGACATTTTAAAAATTTGAGAATTTTGATTGGTTTAATTGCCTCTCAACACTGTCCTACACTCCCATGGAATGTTATGTGGTTTGTCGCCTCTTTTTCTCAATTCTGCCTCGTAATGGAACATTCGTGGTCGAACCCACTCGGATCGACGTGAAATTTGGGTTCCTAGTGTTCAAGGTTTCCTGATAGCATTCTAGCATCAGATCGTGGACATCCTACTTTTCACAATGATACCCAAGCCAAAGCATATCAATGCTGCACTTGGTTCAAGGAGAATAGGAAATAAAAGGGATGTGCCACTAAGTTGCAACTTTTGTTGTTTTTACTGTGAGGTGATCGTAGTATACACTTGCTAAATTTGATTTGAAATTTAGCATGATGTGTTACTTTTGGATGCTATCAAGAGGAGTTAAGGTGTTTTTGGTATATGATAGAGGTGTAAGAATGCATACATGCATAGTCTTGGAAATAAAAGTTTACAAATACCACCCATTTTGGTGTGGCATGTTTTTTTTAATAGTGGGATAAACTATATTAAATGGGAAAAATATTTACAACCCTTCCCCTCAAGGGTATTGATGAGTTATGACACTAACTCAAAACCATGCTACAAAAAAAGATGATGTTCATGCTTCCCTCTTACAAGCTAAACCGCCATCCTCTTGAGCAATGCATAAGCCACCTTGTAAGTTGTTTTTTTTCCCTCATGTTCTTCAAGGTGCTCAAAATCTTTGTTCTCAATGCCAACCAATCCTCAATCAAATGCCTCCATTTGAAGACTCTTTCGTTTGAAGGGTGTGTCATTCCTTTCGTTCCATATCCAGCTGATCACAAAGCCTAACATTAGATTCCATAATCTTACTAACTTCGGAATTAAGTGAGTTGCATCCTTAAATAGTGCACCTTTTAGGAGGTGTGGGCGTTGAATCTAGCCCTATGGACCCACCTCTTCATCTTGTTCCACGCTTTACGTGTTTGTAGTCCTAGAATAGATGTCATGTGGTCTACTCTTCTTTCCCACACAATATGCATATCGGGGATATAATTTTCACATGCTTAGCCTTTTCCTTGTGGGGAACTTGTTAAAGAGAACCTTCCATAGCGTGAAGTTTATCCTTGCAGACGGGGATTCCTCGGAGACCTTCATACATCTCCTTTTCCAAGTTTGGAGTTTTGTCCTTCAAAACCGATATTTCCACTCCTTCGCTATCATTAGGAAAAATCTTGACTCTTTCACCATGAAATCCTTCTCCGTTGCACAACTTGCTAGTGGTTTTCCTACATGGGAAATTAAGACTTTCCATATTGTTGATCTACCTCTATTGGTGCAGTAGGCCAATCTGCTCTCTTGCAGTCAAGCACATGGTCCGACTAGTTCACCTCTTGCTTATTCAGTTGAAATTTCTGTTTACACTCATCTACCAATAGGAAATCCATCCTTTCATTATCCCAAATGTCATGCCATTTGATTACTCATTTGTCCATTAGCTTCTATGATAGCCTAGGGTTCTCTTGCCATGGTGCCACTAGGGGGTTGTTGCACATAGGAAGACTACTTGGGTTGGAGATGGATATCCTTTGCTAGCACCCATGCCCACCTAGTTGAATTCTACCAAAACCTTTGCTATGTATTGGCTAAAGCTTGAGCAACTTCTAATTGGGGTATATTGATCTGAAGCCCTATGATTAAAGGATCCAGCCAGCCCACCCTTGCTAGTGTCCTATCTTTCAGCTTTGCCCATTGTAGCCAAACTTTTATGAGCATGATCCATGGTTGTTGAGTATTCATTCTTTTTAGCATTTTGACCAACAAACATTGCACCTTATGCCTGAAATTGGGTAGTCGTAGCCCTCTATGAGCCTTGGGAGTAGTTAGTTGGGCCCACACAATTTCTTTCCACCCTTTGACTTCTCCCCTTTGCCAGAGTACTGAGTTGAGTTGCTACTCCATTTTCCTCCAAAAGTTTGCACTAAAGCCAAGAACCATGGCCAGTAAAACAAACATTGATGCTAGTAAAACATTGATTACCAACATTTTCCCTCCAAAGGAAATCGGTGATGCTTTCCATCTATTGATCTTGTCACTCACTCTCCCAATGAGGTAATCTACCCTTTGTTTCATGGTGATTGTTGTGCCAATGGGATAGCCTAGGTACCTAAAAATCTACCCTTCCTGAGCCCCACCATGTTTCATGATGGCATGTTGATTGCGGGTTTGTAATGAATTTGATTTTTATGGGAGGCAAATCATGTTTGTGGTAATACTTTCGTGTGCAAAACAAGAGATTGCCTTGTTGTTGTCTTCATCATACAAGAGAGCATTTTCTACTCCAAATTATTAAAGGGCCAATGGGAAAAGGGGAGCTATATCTTTAATTTTCCAAAATTCAAATGTCAAAGCAATTGAAGTTAAAGTTGCAATTCTAAAGGTCTAAGGTTGAAGTTACCATCAATAAGTCAAATAGATCCAATTTCTAAAAATAACGATTATAAAAAAGAAAAGTTTGCACACGAGAATCATTAGATCATCATTGCATCTATTGCATTAACTAGACTATAGGAAGCAAATGAGTATTAGTGTGTTATTGCTTTCTTTCTTTGGTAGGTTCTACACAAGGAATGCATTGATTACTTGGACCTAAAGTACAAGCATCTATATAAGAGGTAGATATCCCCTATAGAGTAGACCATGCATGAATGAATATGCATCCATCTTGGCCCCTCATCTTGTACCATTGAACTATCCATTATGCTTAACATTATGGTGCATGTCAAATCACCAAAATTCCTAGGCCTAGATGGTAGCTAGATGAGAACCCCAAGCCTACAAGCCATTTTTCTATTGTAAATACATAGTTTTTATTGATCATTTTTAAGATTTTATATTGCCCATTTAGAGTCTCTTGATGTGGAAAAGAATTTGACGTATCTTCTTTACTGAGGTTAGAGAGTCCAAGTCAGACCTTCCTAAAAAGGAGACAAGTTTCTTTCTCATTTTACTCAAAACTCAAACCTATGAAAAAGTATCTCTATGGCCAAGATAACTCTTTTCTAAGATGAGAGAGTGAAGTCAAATTTTTCCTATATTGAGGTAGGTTTAGGGCAAAGACAAGTAACTATTAAAATTATACAAAACACATTTAAATCACACTCCATGTAAATTTGATGGAGAATACAAAATTCATATTCATGAGTAATGGGTTGATATCTTTGAGAAACCATAGCCAAATTGGTTGGGCTTTTAATTCAACCACTTTACATTACAACAAATTGATCAAGGACATAAATCCCTATATTTTGGAAATTGATTTAATATGGAGCATTTGATAAATCTCCTTCCATCTATTAATATCATTACTAGCTAACTTTCATCCATTTTTGATTGGCTAGAATGCCTACAACAAGAACACTCTTTTGAACTTCTTTACTTTCACCTAAGCAAAAAATCGATAATGTAGACACTTTGGTTCCACTTTCATGGATATGTAGTTTGAAATGAGTGGGCAACAAAGCACAATGAGAAGTCATGAGCTTTTAAGCAACCACCATACCCTACGAGTTAATAGAAGAACCAAATAAAGTTAATGAAAGAAAATAGCTTAGTGTTACAATCAATGTTAGGTTACATGAAGAATTACTAGTTTGATGTTAGTAAAACATAAAAAGGATAAACCCAAAAGAAATATATAATTTCTTACAAAGAGCTTAGTGTTGAAGTTTACATTCGATAAACTTTGAAGTTTACAAAGGTTTTTTTCATGGCTTTTATGTCTTCTTCTCCCCTTTCCTAATCTAAATGATTGGCTTGAGCCCAAAACTTATAAGACCTCATGAATGAACAATCTTGAGGCATCCTTAAAGAAAGGTCTTGCACTAAGGGTGCTCAAAATGGCTTGTAAAATCAATTTTATGTTGGTTGACAATGAAAGACCTAGGGTGTAAATTAAAATTTACATTAGCATAAAAACTATTTAAACAAAGTTTAGATGTGCCCAAAAAGCCATTTGACCACTAGATGGTGAATGTATTCTACTAAGCATTAGGATGAAGTATCAACTATGTTGGCAACATGCAATTGTCACATCATTTGATGGTTTGGCTGATATAAATGCTTTAAATATTTCTACTCTAGTTCATACTTGGACAACAATGGGCTAGAACAAAAGTGACCTCATATGACCAAACCATCATTCTAATGATTCAAATACCAAAAATAGTAAAAAAGAGACATGATTGTTGTTTCTTTTAGCCATTGTGGCTACAAAAACCATTAACTAGTGACAACCTAAGAACCAGTAACCCATGTACCAACTTTACATTCTATCTTGTCATACAATTGAATTATGTTTACTCATTGTAGTTCAATTATGCTTACAATGGTAGCAAGAGAATGATATCGGATCTCTTTAGTTTAAGCATGCTCATAATGAGAGCAATGAATAATCCTTGTTGGGGGTAAAGGCGCCTCTGCCTAGCCGCCCGTGTATTACTACACTGACAATCACCGCCACTGCACACTGCAGGTGGCAGGCGCCTGTCACCATCACTTTATTCTTTATTCTTTTAGTGATAGTGTGAATAAAGGAAGGCCCGGTCACACATTGTGACTATTGGAGTTCCCATTTCTTGTCTCTCTCTTTCTTGCTCTTGCTCTCTTGCCATAGCTCTCGAGTGCAAGCTTCGATCCTTCTCACCTTTCAACTAGTATCAGAGCATGGCTTTCAACTCTTGAGCTTGGCTCGTGGCATTCTCGGCTTCCTATCGACTCCCAACTCGCATTGGGTCTCCTTCCCGACAGCCATAACTCATTCTCTTGAGCTCCCGTCACTCCTCGACTTCCCAAGCTTCTTCCCGGCCTATTGAGGCACCATCAGGGCATTGACATTGAGGTATTGCTTCATTATTTCAGAGATTTATCTCAGTCCACAGGTCTAGGTAAACAGGGTTTTCACAGGTTGTGGGTAGCCATAGCTCACACCTCTTGGAGCTTTCTTCACCTGGATCTTGCTTCCAGCCTATCAAGGCTTGCTAAGGCTTGGTGTAGGCCTTCTTTGGCCCCCATTTGTGCCCCCTTTGGGCCCCATTGTTGACACGTGGGACAGCAGACCCCCCCAGCCAGCTCACGTTTTTTTTAATGCCTGTTTCAAAATCTGGCCCAAAAATCACTCTTTTTGTCATATCTCGAGCATTCGGAACCCGATTCATACAAGATAAGAGTTTAAGTTGGGGTTTTGGCACGCTGAGACACGATGGTGATATCAGATTTGCCAAATTCTAATGACAGAATATTCTACAACAAATTTCAGGTCTGAGACATCATGTATTTGTATGCATATGGCTTATGTGATGCTTCTATTGATGTCTATTGATTGTGGATGTTATGCCTCTTATGTGAGACACATTTGGAGTTGATTTAGCTCAGCCATTGATTGTTTTGAACAATCCCAGATCTGTCCAAAACAGGGCAACCACCTGTTACTTCAATTTTATGCTTACAGGTCTTGGCATTTTATGCCCGGTTGGTGCCTATACATACGTGAATGTATGCCTATGGTTTGCCTATGGATTTGAGCTTGGATTGAGTACTGATTTGCTCACTTTACAAAGGTTATACATTGCTGGAAACTTCAGGGTTAAAGCTATTTATGCTACAATTGGGTTATGCCTATTGGTCATGGGTGCTCCCGGCTACTCGGTATGATGTCATGATGTATTTGGACTATGCCACATGTCTTGTTTATGCTCCAGAATGCTTTTGAGCTGAGATTAGAGCTCGATTTGGGTTTGACTATCACTTCTTTGCAGCTGGCATTTCATCTATAACATGGTTTATGCCTAGACTACCCAGTACAGGTTATGATGTCTTGGTGAATGCTTTATGCTTTGGCTGTGGATGGTAGTTGTTTGAGCTCGTCTTGACATTCATTTGAGTATTCCCTTGAGCAGTTGGACATTGACTTGGATTTTTCCATTACGACTTGGCTTTTTCCATCATGACCTTGGATGCTATTGAGGCATTGTCTTGGTTACCTGTCTTTGGTACTTTGACTTGGTTTGCTTGAGCTATTGAGCTCGTTTATCTGTCTTTTGAGCCAGTGGGAGTATCTTGTATGCTTGACCAACATTGAGCAAGAGGTTTATGCTATTTGAGCATTTTGCAGATACTTGAGACTTTGGGATCTCTTACACTTACATGTTGCATGGTTCATGCACTGATATCTTGGAATTGCTTTGACCTGAGCTTGGGCTTTGCACTCTAGTGAGCATACACCTACTGGTGTGAGGTCTTGCCAGTGTTATGTATACTTTACCCTACTGTCCAGGGGGTATGACTATGACGGATGCTTTGGTGACATGTTTGGGTGTTTGCTCAGGGTCTTGATGACTGTTTGGTGCTAATTTATGCCCGTTTATGGCTGGTCATGTCTTGGTTGTCATTTATTGACTTGGTGCAGTGATTTGGTCAACAAAATTGCCTCTCACAGTACCGTGCTGTCATTTATTACAGCAATCATATAACTCCGAACTGACATGGATTTTTCATGCTGAAATATTCTGAAATGATGTACTTTCACTAGTACTTGGTGGGCAACAGCTTTGGTTACACTTTTCTCGCCATTTTCTCTTGATTTTGGTGATTTTTTGGTTATTTTCTGTAGTAAACAGCAAGCAGTTTTGAACTGTCTACAGTCGTCCAGCCTGCATTATGGGGAGTTCGTCCCACTAATCATGCTATTTTCAACATCACTAAGCTTGATGGTACGAATTACTCTTATTGAAAGAGCCAGATTTGGCAAGTGTTGGTGCAGAAATCGCAGATCAAACCATTGAGGTTGAGGGGACATCCGCCTGCAACTATGCCAGATGAGGAATGGCTTGAGCTTGATGAGTTATGCAAGTCCAGTATTGTATTCTCTCTCACAGAACAGGTTTATTACAATGTATTTGAGGAAGAACAGAGTGCATGGCAGTCGTGGGATAAAATCAAGGATCTCTATGACAAGAAAAGTCCAGTAAGTCAGATGTATTGGTTGAAGCAGCTTATGGATTTGCGCATGAAGGAGAATGTGACTATGTATGCTCACTTGAGCCAGTCCCATGCTATACCCAAGAACTTGACTTTGCAGGACATAACTTTTGTAGAGGATGTCACTCCTCTTTTCTTGCTTGGTACTCTTAATGAGTCATGGGATGTATTCTGCACTGCATTATGTGCCTCTATTGCTACCTTGAAATTATCTGATGTTGAGAGTGCTCTTTTGCAGGAAGAGGTTAATCGTAAGAATTTGAATGCTTCTCGTGTGTCGCATGCTATGACAGTTAGAGGTAGGAATGATGGATATGGAAAGCATGGTAGCGGCAGTGGCCGTGGATGGGATTCTCAAAAATCTTGGTCCAAGTCTCGTGGGAAGTCACGTAGCAAATCCCGTGGCAGGAATGCAGATGTTACTTGTCACCATTGTGGAAAAAAGGGCTATATTAGGCCACAATGCTATGAACTGCACAATGAAAGGCGCAAAGATAAGGGGAAAGACAAAGTGCATGATAAGTCTTCTGATCGTAGCATAGTGCCTGCAAAGTCGAGTGTTAAAATTGAAGAGATCAATGTTATGCAGCCTAAGGATGTTGATGATGATGATTATATCCTTGCAGCTTCTTCTAGTGCTTCGCAGCTGATCGAGATACACTCTATGTATGCACAATGTTGGCTCTTGGACTCAGGTGCGTCCTTTCATGTGACACCTTGCCGAGAGTAGTTTCATTCATATCGTACTATTTCAGGTTCTGTGCGCTTGGGTGATGACAGCTCTCTGACATTGTGGGCATTGGTGATGTTAGGTTGTAGTTTCCTTCTGCAGCAATTTTATTATGCAGGATGTACGTCATGTATCTACTTTGACACGCAGTATCATGTCAGCTGGACAGCTTGATGACGCATGTTATCATATATCTTTTGGAGACTCTACATGGAAGATCACTCGTGGCAGACTTGTGATTGCAAGAGGTGCCAAGGCTGGCAGCCTCTATCCCTTGATTGTATCCCCTTCTTCCCTTGATCATGTTTTGTCTGTGGGTTCTATCCCACATGTATCTCTTTGGCATGCCCGTTTGGGCCATATATCTTTGAAGGGAATGAAAATGCTTTCTGGTTTGCAATACTTACCGCCCCTTGATTATGCATGTTGTGGTTCATGTGAGCATTGTCTTTATAGCAGGTAGACTAGGTCTACGCACAAGAAGTCTGGTAGGCCATGCATGAGTGAGCCCTTGGTACATTCGGATGTCTATGGGCCTATGCCTTGTCAGTCTATGGGTGGTGCAAAGTATTTTGTTACGTTCATAGATGATTTCTCATGGAAAGTTTGGGCTTATCCCATTAAGCTGAAATCCGATGTCTTGGCTGTGTTTCAGAGATGGCTTGCATTAGTTGAGAACCAGTCTGGGTATAGGCTAAAATGCCTAAGAACAGATAATGGGGTGAGTATGTCTCACGTACTTTTGAGCAGTTATGTGATGAGAGGGGTATTAAGCGTCAATTGACCGTCCCCTACACCCCCCCCCCCCCCCCCCCCCCAAGAATGGTTTGGCTGAGCGGATGAATAGAACCATCCAGGAGCGTGTACGTAGTATGCTTAGCCATGTAGGCCTACCACAGAGCTTTTAGGTTGAGGCAGTTAGTACAACTGTGCATGTCATAAACAGATCACCTCCTAGTGGTTTGGATTTGTAGGTTGCAGAGGAGGTATGGATTAGAGAACCTCCCTCTTATGCACATCTCCGTGTCCTTGGATGTGAGGCATTCTGCCATGTGCCCAAGGACAAGAGAAGTAAGTTGGATCCTAAGAGTGTCAAATGCATTTTCCTTGGTTATGGGGATGTAGGCGAGATGGGTTACCATCTCTGGGATCCGCAAGCACGAAAAGTCATCCGCAGTCATGATGTAGTCTTCCATAAAGACAAGATGCATTGGCAGCCTGAGAGAGTTGTTGAGATCCGCAAGGTCATATTTCAAGAGGAGTCGAGAGCTCCCGCACTGCCAGTTGGACAGCCTGCAGCTGCAGCAGATGCTCATGGTCAGGGTGTTGGATAGGCAGCTGGGCAGGCCGTAGAGCCTGCTGAGAGACGGTCTACTAGAGACAGACACCCGGCTGATAAATTTCAGCCCTCGATGCATTATGTCTTGGTTACAGATGCAGGAGAGCCTTTCACCTATGATGAGGCTATGTGTAGGGGTGACAGTCACTCCTGGGACAGGGCTATGCAGTATGAGATAGACTTCTTGCATAAGAATGAGACTTGGGATTTAGTTTCCTTGCCTGAGGGCAAGAAGGCTTTGCCATGCAAGTGGGTGTACAAGTGGAAAAGTACCCCTGGATACCCTAAGCCGGCATACAAGGCTAGACTGGTAGCAAAGGGCTTTAAGCAGGAGCATGGTGTGGACTTTGATGAGGTCTTTTCTCCTGTGGTTAAGATGACCACCCTGCGCTTAGTCTTGGCTTTGGTTGCTCAGCTTGATTTGGATTTATACCAGATGGATGTTAAGACGGCTTTCTTACATGGGGACTTGCATGATGAGATTTATATGGAGCAGCCTAAGGGCTTTGCAGAACCTGGCAGGGAGCTCCTAGTGTGCAAATGGAAGAAAAGTCTTTATGGCTTCAAATAGTCACCTAGGGAGTGGTATCATAAGTTTGATACATTTATACAGCCACGGGGCTATAGTAGGAGTGCTATGGATTCGTGTCTTTACACGAAGAAAGCCCGTGATGGTTCTTTATTGATTTTGGTACTCTATGTGGATGATATACTGATAGTAGGGAAAGCTCATAATGAGCTAGATGCTCTTAAGGCTCAACTCAAAAAGAGATTTGAGATGAAAGATCTGGGACAGGCCTCTCACATACTTGGTATGCACATTAGACGCGACAGGCATCAGGGACTCCTCTACTTGTCACAGAGGGAGTACATTCATAAAGTCCTTGAGCGCTTCCGCATGCAGGACGTAAAGCCTATTGGCTGTCCATTGCCTTCTTATGTGAAGGTATTACATGTTGATTGTCCGTAGAAAGATGAGCAGAGGGCCGAGATGGCCAAGATTCCCTATGCATCCGCAGTGGGAAGTCTTATGTATGCCATGATCACCACTCGTCCAGATATTGCCTTTGCAGTTGGTGTTTGCTATATGGCTACACCTGGCAAGAAGCTTTGGGATGCCGTGAAGGGTATCATGAGGTACCTAAAGGACATTGCAGATATGTACATATGCTATGGCAGTCAGGATACAGGAGTCGTGGGGTACACTGACTCTGATTATGCAGGACATGCAGATAGTAGGAAGTCCACTTCTGGCTATGTACTCACATATGCTGGAGGTGTTGTTTCTTGGATGTCCAGGGTGCAGAAATGAATGGCCCTTTCTACTACAGAGGCTGAGTATGTTGCAGCCACTAAGGCTTGCAAGGAGGCCATTTGGTTGGGTCTTTTGGTTGTTGACCTTGGTATTGATGCTATCCCTACACTGCATTCAAATTCTATGAGTGCTATTCAGTTAGCCAAGAATCTGGTCTTCCATGCGAAGACGAAACACATTGAGATGAGGTATCACTTCATACGTGGGGTCATTGAGGACAAGTCTGTTGACCTTATCAAGATCTCATTTGACCAGAATCCTGCAGATTTGCTCACGAAAAGCCTCTCTACAGAGCGCTTTGCCTTCCTCATTTCCTCTTTTCACTCCTCACTAGGGCGAATTCGCCTTTAAGTGGGAGGTTGTTGGGGGTAAAGGCGCCTCCGTCTAGCCGCCTGTGTATTACTACACTGACAGTCACCGCCACTGCACACTGCAAGTGGCGGGCGCTCATCACCGTCACTTTATTCTTTATTCTTTTAGTGATAGTGTGAATAAAGGAAGGGGTAAAGGCGCCTCCGCCTAGCCGCCCGTGTATTACTACACTGACAGTCACTGCCACTGCACACTGCAGGTGGCGCCGCCACTGCACACTACAAGTGGCGGGCGCCCATCACCGTCACTTTATTCTTTATTCTTTTAGTGATAGTGTGAATAAAGGAAGGGGTAAAGGCGCCTCTGCCTAGCCGCCCGTGTATTACTACACTGATAGTCACTGCCACTGCACACTGCAGGTGGCGGACGCCCATCACTGCCACTTTATTCTTTATTCTTTTAGTGACAGTGTGAATAAAGGAAGGCCCGGTCACACATTGTGACTGTTGGAGTTCCCATTTCTTGTCTCTCTCTTTCTTGCTCTTGCTCTCCTACCATAGCTCTCAAGTGCAAGCTTCGATCCTTCTCACCTTTCAATCCTAGATGTTTAGCATTGCTTGCATCGGTAATAAGGCAATTATTGTGGACTTCTATATTTAGACCCATGTAAATATCACAAGCATCTCTCCATCGTTGTCTCGAGAAACTCCAATGCAGGTGGTAGCTTCATATAATAGCCTAGGGCATACTATTGTCTAGTTGGTAAACCCCATCAATAATGGGTGCTAGGATTTTTAGGACCCAACATTCCTTAATAAATCAATAGCATTTTGCAGTAATACAAAGCAACCATATGTTATGAAAGAACCAACCTATTTATGACTTTGAGTTGGTGGTCTATGTCATTGAGCTTGCCATGCAGGATCACAATGAGAAGGCCATTACATTGCCATGTTAGCATGGACATATAAAAAGTCAAGTCAAAGTTGTGAGAGAAAGTCAATGCATATGCAAGCATTTCATTTTGGGGACTTCATAAGAACAAGAAGAGTCCTAGTGTACCTTAACTACACATGGTAGATTAGGCGAAGGTAGTAGCAATAAGAGTGGACTACTTGTAATATTCATGTAGTGGATCAATTGTACAAGGGTCCTGTATTCAAGAACTAGGTCCTAGTTCCACCTAATTAGCCCATCTTAACTTGGTAGAGGATTCAATATAGAGGAAATCTCTACTAAAGGCCATAAAGTCCTATAGATTACTTAAAGAGAGGAAAAGTTTAAATAAGTCTTTAAGGTGATTGTATTACAAAACTAAGGTGGCTTAGGGTAAAAGAAAAATGAAAATGGCAACTATTTATTCTCTACAAGATAGCTCTCTAGGTATACTATAGAACTAGTTGAGATAAGTGAATCTCTTGATGACAAATAGTACATGAGTTATAGACTCTGAAACAACGAGAAGGATATCAATCCAAAGGTAGAAGGATATATTTGTTGAAAGCATGAGATGGTCTAGTTAGGAAATGCCAAGTGATATATGGCATACAAATAACCATACATACAATCATGGAAGAGTTATTGGTCATACAAGAAATTGTAATCTTGTGAAACACTTGACAAAAAAAATCTCCAAGATAGCCTTAAAAGACTTAGAGCCGATGGAATATTAATTCCTATCAAGCTTGGGTCCAAAATCCAAATTGTATGAGGAAGTAGAATCTAGTCTAATAATGGAAACTTTAGTAGTTAAGACCAACTAGATTGGAGACATAACAAATGCGTCTTCCTTTCCTTAGAAATCCAATTTCCTTGCCATTCAAAAAGTAGTCCAAATCCTTTCCTAGATTGTAGAAACAAAACAAAGATTGGCTTGATAGCAACTCCAATCCAGTTTTACAAGGTGTTAGAACCAAAGAAAAGGGAGACCTTTCAAACAAATAAAAAAGTTGCAATAAAAGAATGAATCTACAATGGTGCATTCTTATTAATATTAAGGAAAAAAAACCCCCAAAACTTCTACGAGCTAAACTTGTAAGGACTATATTATGAGTGCTATGCACCCAACTTGTGTAAAGACCTTAAACAACAAGAACTCCCTGAACCTAAAGTGGATTCAATCAAAGTATACAAAGCCTCACATCATGCTTCAATGATATGTTGTTAAAGTAAATAGTGTCATGGAGAATCGACTAAGGAATCTCTAAAGACCATAAGATGCATATATGGCTACACAAGCCAAATTTGATTTCCTCCTACAACATCATATTCCACATTCATTTTTCAACAAGGCCGAGATCTTACGCAATATGTATAAGATGATGGTTTGAAGAGGATTTCAACTCCATTTCATCGATCTCCATGGGCAAGTCCATGATTTTGGATTGAGATCAAATACCTTATCAATGGAAGCTTGAGAAAGAAATGGTATTTTGAACTTAGCCTTTATCAAGTTGAAAATGCTCAATTGATAGCAAAAAATGCATCTAAAATGATGCATTTTTAAAAATCCCAAGAAAAAAAATTATATAGCCTCTTTGATTTGAACCCATAAGCACTATATTAACAAGTGGTATGTAGGCAACTTGCACAAAGACCTTGAAGTTAAATGGATTGCCTTCCACACGATATCAGATCTGGCTAAAATACCTCATCAATGGAAGCTTGACAAAGGAAAGATAATTTGAACTCACCCTTTATCAACATGTTGAAGCTAAATTGATTGTCTTTCATGTGATGTTGGATCTCACCTATACAACTAATGAATGAAAGCTTGGCAAAAAAACGAATAGAGTTTCAAGTTTTAATTCACCCCTTATCATAAATATGAAAGGATAATAGCAAATCTCAATTTAAGTCTTGAATGTAAAAATTATTGTCTAATACTATGTCACATGCGATTTCTTGAAAACTTTTGTAGTGATAAGATACATGCATGAAGTCTTTGTCCAAGATCATAAGCTAAACTAAGAATTATGACATGTGTTTTCTAGATTTCTAGCTAGCTTGAATGTAGGAGCTTGAAGCACTTTGTTTGCTTCCTAGCAAGCTTTAACGACTAGGCATGCCAACACCTCTCATTCCCTTTGTCCCACTTGGAGTTATAGGGGGAATACGATAAAGATAGCTTTGTTAGCTACTCAAGTAGCTAGGACAAGATAGAGAAGAAAGTCTATCTTGCTCAATTGTCAACCAAATCTCAATAAAAGTAGACTACATGCAACGTTGCATAAGCCACATTATCTTTTCCTAAGTGCCCCATTGATCCAAAATCTTTTCCTTACCCTTTGAATTCATAGAACCTAGCCCAAAAAAGTGTTGGGTGAGGTGAGATGAAGGGCTTTCCAGAATGACTTTCACTAGAGCAAAATGCAATAATTTCTAGTTTTATTCCACACCCATGAGTAGTTTTCAAGAAGATAAGGACATTGGTTTCTCTTTGTAAAATCTTGCAATACAAAATAAGTTAAGGCTATTGTGTGTTTCAAACAACAATAGGTGGGATGTAGCCACCAAGTGACTGTATGCAAGTTGATCAACTTGCCACCATAAGCTATGTCTCTTTGAATGCAAGGTTGTTGAAAGGCATAGGTGGGAAAAAGGATTAGAGCAAAGTGTTGACACTCTAGTTGTTTCAAGGTTACTTGAGTTATTTAATGTGCATACACTCGTATCCTACGCACATGCAAGCTTAGACCCAAAGAATGGCTCCAATTAGATCTCTTCTTGAAGCAAGACAAACATTGAATAAAGAAATAACAAAGTGATAAAACCAATTGCTTAACTATTGGCCTAGACTAGGTGCGTTTAAGTCATTGCTTTATTTAGGTTTGAGGTCTAGTTAGCTTAAACCTCATTAGCACCCATGATATTTTTTTATTAGGTGCACATTTGAATCTTCATTCATGGTTGGTTTGCACACATTTAATCCAATAAATGATTAGTCTTTAAAACAAGGTAATACGGTTGAAAAATGTTGTTGACTATTTGTAAGAACTTTTTTACATGGCATTTCCATTCCATCATGCTTGAAACGTCATTACTTAAAAAGTTGAAGGCACATCGAATTTTTGTTAGATCTTACTTATGCTTTAGGGCCATGACACACATGTCAATTCGAACTACACTAATTAGCATGTTTTGACAAATTGACATGTGCACAATTACATTCATCCCATCGTTTGTGGCATTGGAATGGAGTTGATGGAGTGGGGGATTCCATGCACTTGAGCAAGTTTAACAATCATGTCAATGAAGCTCTCTTGAAGCTTCCTTATTTTCTCTTCTCTTATTGAGGGTATATAGTGGTTCTTTAAAATTTATAATTGTTGAGATTACACCATAATTTTGACCTATGCATTCATGTTCCTTATCACACAAATTGATTGACTTGTGTGTGGGAAGGCTGTTACTGTTGTTCACTCAAATATGCAGGACATCAAAATAAGGCTAGTCACACATCAAGCAGTGAAAACCTACTTTGCAAGTTGTTAATCAATCAAAGGAGTTGTTTCCACTCTAGTTTCTCATTGGAAATGGTTTTCTGGTGAAACTAAATTTTAGATTGAAAACCAATCCCCGTGGAAAAACGCCTTGTTTTTAAAAGAATAAAAAACCTTTCTAAAGTCACCTTTAGAAATGCCTGTCGCTATCTATTTGAAAAAACATTTTTAAAAGTCTCCACATTTATCAAATCAAATATGGGAAGGGTTTTTGGAAGGACACTCCCCATGAGGTGTTTTTGAGAAAATCCTGTGGGTTTGGGGGAAATTTGGAAACCCTTCATGTGGCATGGAGTGGTTTCCAATTGTCTCTCAAGACCATTGAAAAGCACTTGAGGCTTTTGTCCTCAAATCCATTAAGAAGCCCCCTCCAAAAGTAGCATGGGAACAACTCCAAAGTGTTTCTTGAGGGGTTGGGTCTCCTTGCATATGTTGGAGAGGACATGACTTGTTGTTTACTTGCTACACTACCTCACTTTTGGATGGGGTGTCTCGCCTGCCCACTTTTTGCACATGCAAAGAATGAAACAAGTTATATGTCTGTGAGTTTTCATTTTTTTGCAAGGCGCATCGTTTTGGTGTGTTAAGGCATATTGAGTGCACATGTCCATGCTCAGTTTCAAAGAAGTGTATGCCTAGTATGCACTTTGGGCCACGTTCAGCTGCCCATCCCTGTGTGTAACCACCCTAACGCAAACCAGGCTAAGACAGGCTCCCACAGACTTGGAGCCCCCATTCCAGCCGTTAAGTTCCAGTTGGCCATGTGAGGCGACGCTTTTTTTGCCACGTCAGCTCACGAACGTGTTGTCGTCTTCCTTGGTTCTGCTGCTGCTGCTGTTGCAGGTTTTGGCGTATGGTCTTCTCTCTCTTTTCTCTCTCTCTGTCTCTCTCTAGGGCCTCCGTCCAGACTCCATACATACATACATACATACCTACAGGCTAACCTACATATCCATCTCATCATCATCATCCACTGCGCGAAAAACGTTTACATCAGAGAAGCAATGAACCTCCCTCCCTCCCCCCTTCTGTTTCTCTCTCTTTCTCTCTCTCTCTCTCTCTCTCGGGGACTGACTGCGTACATTACTCTTGAACTCTTATGGAAAACGGCCTAATCGCGCGGCTCTCCAGGTCTCGATATCGAGAGGCACGTCGATCATAGCTTTAGTGGCATGCGGGGGAGGACACAGGCAGAGAGAGAGAGAGAGAGAGAGAGGTTTCAGAGCTGCAGAAAATCGAAGCGGACAGCTCGCCTTCTCATCGGCGCCATCGCGGGACGTTGCGTTGCAACTGATGATGATGATGAATGATAAAGGTCCCTACACGCAGAACTGCTCATTTTCGGGTGTAGATTTCTTTGATCTCCCCTAAAACCTTGGTTTCTGTAATAGCTTGTCCATCTATCTCTTTCCAAGGGCTGCAGCCTTTCCTCTTCGTCTTTACTTCTTCTTTCGTCTTCGTCGTCGTCCTTCCCTTCTTTCTTTTCTCTATTTCTCCTCCTTTCCCGTAAAGAGTGGGCTCTATGCACACACGCACACACGGGGAAGCAAAGCTTTCTTCACATTCCTTTTGTAACAGAGTCTCGCTTTGCCTCTCTCACACACACACACACACACACACACACACACACATTCAAGCATTTTTTGCACAAGCAGAAAAGCCACCACATACACTTATAGGCACAACCACCATGTCCACCTTTCTGCAGTTGTAGCTTGGTTGCCTGCCCTCTCAACAACAGCCTTTTTCCGCCCCTCCCCAGCCCCACCATGTGCAGCATCAGCATCAGCATCACTTTAAGTTAGTCGCTTTTTTCTCACAGAGATCTAAACCTTGCATTCATCTCTCCATCCCTTTCCCTCGCTTTTATCCTCCTTTTCTGGCATCATCACGCTGAGGAATCGAGTGTTTATCGCCATCAAGCAAGCTTCTGAAAGCAGGCTCGAGACCTCCCTCCATCAATGCTACTTCTCTTCTTAGGTACGCCATGTTACTTGCGCCGAGTGTTTAACCGGCATTTCCTCTTCTGTCGTCCAAACGCCTAGATTTCTTCTCCTTTCATTCTGCAGTGCTTGTTGCGATGGTAGAAGCTACAACGAACAGCGCTCTATAACCGTCGACTTGCAGCGTAGAGGAAATGATGACAAGGTAAGGCAGCATCGCGATGACTGACCTGCAGTGGTACATTGAATGCACCTTTCTTGAGTTTTCCCCTTCGCCGTATCGGTTTCACTAAACAATCAAGCGTTAGGCTAAGGTCTGTTGTGCACAGGCGTTCGCTGCTAGGCTGGATCAGGGGATAAGCTGCTGTATGCTGTCTCTCACGAAGCAGACTTGAATGCGCCGTTACGAATGCCTTGCCATCGTGTGCAAAATACCCTTTAAATTGCTCTACTGTGGGCATGCTTCTCCCTTATCTATCTACCTATCTCTTACCGATGTTCCTAGATTCTCATTCTTTCAATGACCTGGACTTTCAAGGCCCCTACTAAGGTATGATGGGTGGGACTCAGCACCTTGCTTCCCCACCTTCTCTCTCTCTTTCTGTGTCTCTGGGCGGTGATTGTGTCTTGGTCATGCTGCCGTACGTGCTGTTAAAAGACTTGCGATAACTTTTCCGTCTTCAATGTCTTCACGAATAATGACTCGCAGCTCCCTGTTTCACGTGCCTTTCAATCGGTTCATCAACAACCCTAGCTTTTCTATAAAAAGTCACTCAATACTCGATCGCCAGTTGTCTTCAAAGTACCTGTCTGCCGGATAGTTGATCTATTTTCCTAAAGTTGTGTTCAGTTAGAACGAAGTGAAAAAAATCTCTGATCGAAATTGGCCATGAGATTTCAGGTTGGCTAGAAGTAATGCCTTCAAAGCAATAGCAGACATTGCTGAAATGAGCCTGATCTCAATCGAACTTGGCGCTGAACGCCTGCTGTGAACAAAAGTTTTCACTTCCAACAAGTATGGCTAGCAAGTTGTCCCCTGCTACTCCCCGACCTAAGCTCCAGAGGGGTCCAGGCTTGGAGGTAGACAGAACCACCCCTCCTGCAGCTAAGACAGGTACCAGTATCTTTGGAGAAAACAGTCCAAAGGCAGGAGCGGAGAGGAGGTCTCTCAGGCCTTTCAGCACAGAGGTAATTGATTTCCAAATCTTCGAGTGCCCTTGCATGTAACCTTGTTCTTGACTTGCTTACTCATCTTTGATTCTGGCTTCACAGAAGCGAACAACTGTTAGTAGAGGGGCGGAGCTTCATCAAGTGCAAGAAGAGCTGGTGAAAACAAAGGAACAGCTGGCTCTGATGGAAAAGTCAAAGTCCAATTTACTACAAGATCTGGCCCGTTCAAAAAGGCAAGTGGAAGATCTATTGCTGAAACTTCAGGAATCTAATGACGCCTGTAAGAGGGACAGACTACGTGCAGAAGAAATGGAGAATGCCAGCTTTACAGCTGCTGAGGATTGGCAAGCTGAGCTGGAGCTTATGAAGCAGCAATATGAAGCAGCGATTACGGAATTGCAGACCAATGTGGAGAATTTGAAGCATGAGCTTGTAGTTTGTGTGGAGGCTAAAGATGAAGCTGTAAGACTGGCTGGAGAGGCAATGAATGCTGCAGAATCTACTGCAAAGAGAGTAGAGGAGCTGTCTGCTGAGCTACTGGCAGCCAAGGGTTCCCTAGATGCTGTGGACAGTTCATCACCCAAAGTGGATGGTCTAATGCATGAACTTTTGGCTGCTCGGGAAAGTGTTTTAGAGATTACTGCATGCCGAGACAAAATTGCAGAGGAAGGAGCTGCTAAGCTAGCTGCAAAGGAAGCAGCTCTACAGGCATTAGCAGAAACAGCTAGCATTGCCCAATTGGAAGTGGATAAATTGAAGCATGATCTTGCATTGGCCAAAGATAAGGAGGTAGAGCTCTTAGATAAATGGAAGCATGACCTTGCAGCAGCCAAACACAAGGAGTTAGAGCTCTTGGACATGCATCAAATGCTGGAAAATTTAAGAGGTGAGGTTGAAGCTGCAAAAACAGCTGAAAAGAGTGCAGGTTTGGCACTGGAAATTGCCCAGGCAAATTATGACCAAGTCATTATAGAGCTGGAGAAGGCCAAGACATCTGAATCTGTGTCAGAAGTCTCTCTAGCAAGAGTCTCTGTCGAATTATCAGTGGCACATGATAATTTGATTAAAGCAACAGTTGAGGGGGCTGCATTGGAATCTTTTCTGGAGTTTCTTAAAGCTGAACTGGAGAGGTGCCAGCTGCTTATTCGAGATCTCCAGAAAACTGAAGCAAGTGCAACTGCTTCAGCAGAAGGACTAAGTTCAGAGCTTGTGAAGCTCACAGAAGCTCACCAGAAAGAAGTGATGCTACTAAAAGAGAAAGAAACAAGTGCTCAGGAAGTGATAGAATCTTTGAAATGCAAGCTAGAAGCGCACAGATCTGAACTGGCCATTTTGAGCAAGAGGGAGGCCCTAGCTAATGCAAATGCCAGTGCTGTGGCTGCCCAGTTAGAGCACTATAGCAGAGAGCTAGTTGAATTCAAAGTGAAAGATTCCGGCTTAACAGCCAAAGTTGCTGAATTGTTTTCTGAGTTAGAAAGTAATAAAGCAGAATTGCTTGTTGCAGATCAAAGAGAGTCTCGTTTAACATTGGAGATGGCAACTGTGAAGTCAGATCTCGAAAGACAAGTATCAGAATTATCAGAGTTAAAGGAAAAAGTAGCTCTTTCAGAGGCTAAAGCCACAGAATCAGCTTTGGAGTGCAGGAGACAGAAGATGGAGATGTTGGATCTGAAGAATAGAGTTATGAGCATGAATACCAAAACCACTGTTTTGATTGTTGTCCTGAAAACACTCTCTGAAGCTAACCAATATAAGCTTATTGAGCTAACAGAAAGAGAAGCAGCAGCAAATGCCAAAGTTTCTTTATTGAATGCTGAACTGGTCATATCTAAACAGGACCTTGAAGCTGCCTTGACTGCTGGAAAGAAGGCTCAAGGAGAGGCTGAAAAACTTGCTAGATCCCTGCAAACAGCCAACACACAGCTAGATCTTGCAAAAAGGGAAGCACAGACAGCAAGGGCAGAAGCAGCAAGCCACAGTGAGGATGTGGTGGTGGCTTTAGCTAAAGCCCAGTCAGCAACAATTGAAACCCAGAGAGCTTTAGAAGCCACACATGCAGCTGAAAAGCAGGCTGAGTTAGCTCTAAGGGATGCAAAATTAGCAGAAGATGCTGCTGAAGCAGCCAAGGAAGAAGCCCGGGTAGCAAGAGATGAAACCCAGAGAGCAATAGAAGCAAAAGATACAGCTGAACAGCAGGCTCGATTAGTACTAACAGAGGTGAAAGCAGCAGAAGCAGCTGCACAAGCAGCACGGGAAGAAGCCCAGACAGCGAAAGATGAAGCCCAGAGATCAATACAAGCAAAAGGTACAGCTGAACAGCAGGCCGGACGAGCACTACTGGAGGTGAGAGCAGCAGAAGCAGCTGCACAAGCAGCATGGGATGAAGCCCAATCAGCAAGACGAGATGCTGATGCAGCTAGGAACGAACTACAAAATGTTCAGATGGAGTTACTGGTAGCTAATAAAAAATTAGAACAGGCAAGAGTGGCAGCAGAGGTAGCAAGCATGGAACTAGAACAGGCAAGGCTGGAAGTGGAGGGTGTACGGAAAGAAGCTGAATTGCTAACGGCCAAAGTTAATGAAGAAACTAAGCAGGCTAAGGCAGCTGTAGAACAAACCCAGGTACTAATGGCTGAAGTAGAGAAGCTGAAGTCAGAAGTGACTAAACTTCAGCTGGATGAGCAGGAAGCACGGCATGCTTGGAGAACTGCAGAAGATAGGCTTCAAGATGCTCTGAATTATCATAAGCTCAAAGAAACAAATAATAGCCACATAGAAAAGATGATGGATGCTGATCATGATAATTCGAGTGTTCAGGAGGAGTTAGATCATCTGAAACTGAAACTACGTGAAGCAGAAGAATCCTTGGCTGCTGCCAAGCTGGAAGTGAGTGTGTCACTAGCCACCTGGGAGAAACTTTGCCAAGAGCTTGAGGCCTCTAAGCAGGAGAATGATGTCAACAAGAAAGCATTATTAGAGGTACATCAGCATTTAGCAGATACAGAGAAGGCAAAATCGAACATGGAAGCTGAGATACAAAGGCTTTTAGATGATAGCAAGCAATGGCAGATAGCTAAGGATGCTATAGATATACCTGTCCACCCCGAAATGAATGGCCGTGCTTTTTCTCCTGATTCCAGAGAGGAGAAACCCCAGCCAGACTCAATAAAACAGTTGATGAAAGTGAGTCCTTCTAGCTTCCATAAGGATGATGAGGACCAGAAGGAAGAAGTGACCATGCTTGACAGAGAAGAAACGGCTCAAAAAGAAGATGAGGTTGCTTTTAAAGAGGAAGTACCATCTCAACCTACAAAGAAGAAAAAGAAGACACTACTCCTAAGGCTTGGGACTTACTTGGAGAAAAAGAAGAATTAACAGTAGCATTATCCTGATTGGTGCCCATGCCAAATGCATGTTTCATTACACGCACCCACACCACGCATCATTATATGCACCTACTTTGGATTGTTTTCTGTTTTCAGAGTAGGGGTTTTTGGGTTGACCCGAGCTCTTCACACTTATCAAGTTAAGCCTCATAGAGTTTCACTTGCTAACTTCCTTCCTTGTGAACTAGTTTATAGCAAAAGGGCAATCCTCCAGTCGTCCTGATGGCATCCTATGACAATGGTGATGTTTCTGTATCATGAGACTAATGAAGTTCTATTCAAACCCTGTTTCAACCGGAGTAGGATGTTGTACTACCATTTGAGTATTTTGGAAAACTGCACATTTCGAAACTTCAAAGCTATCAAACTATTCCTCGAAAGGAAGTCCTTAAATGTTTCTTAGTCTTTGTTAGGCAGTTCTAGTTTGTCCCCTTTTCCGTCCTGAACACACTGAACATGCTGGATTTTCCATTTATACCTGCAGTTAATCAGATCGCCTGAAGTCTAAGGTGAGAAAGAAGACTGTCCCTGCACCTTGCATTCAAGCTGATTGATTGCATGTAATCATACAATCAAGTGTTTTCATGCACATAATATAATATTAAACGTATGCGGAGGCAACATATTTCCCACCTGCTAGATGGCGCTGGAGTCTGGACGTTTGCAATCTGTCAAGGAGTGGGAAAGAATACCTGATAATAACTGATACGGATTCACGAGGCACTTGTGGGCCTGTGCAAATATTCAGTTCACAATGATAAATAGGTGGCCCTCATGGAAATCCCCTCGAAATACCAGGAGGCGCACTGGAACGTAAAGCAATTTGATAAGGCAAACAAACTGAGCTGATATGGTGACTGCACACACCTGTCAGTAGCGGGAATAAGAAGTTTTTGGGCTGACCGAAGCTGAGCTCACCAAGCATTAGTGAATATGCTCTTCACGCATCTTATTTGTGCGATCAATAGCGGCATTTATGTATTCTATTGACGTCGAATTGGGTGATGCCTACTACTGAGGCTTGCCTTCTCCAGCTCCAGCAGACGGAGGCATGTTGCTCGCAGATTGCTCATAACTGATGGGCTTAATGCATGTAGTACCTGAGTTGGGCTGCAGATTCAGAGGTATGATGTTATCAACTAGGTGACCTTTGACTATCAGCCTTGGTCCCTCGATGATGTTATCTATAATCGAATATGATGCCATTGGATACATCTCATTGCCACCGTGTGTTTACTTCTCAGGCTTTCGTCGAGAGTAGATGCCTCTACTTTCACTGTATGCGCTCTTAGCATTCTCTTGGAGGTGGGTTAGATGTGCTCGCCATCAAACCCTCCGCACCCGCACATGAGCAACCAGGAGAGCTCTCCGTTGTCAAACCGGCGTGCTTTTCAAATGTAACCAAACGAGGGATGGGCGCACATGATATGGGTGGCAGTTCGCTTGGGTCTTTAAGGTTCTTTTTAGAGTAGGTTTTTAAACATGACTACCAATTATGTGCCAAGTCGTCCAATTTAAGTGGTTTTTAGAGAATAACACAAAAGATCTTACTTGTGGTCTTCGGGGAGGCCCTAGTTGAATTGGGAGAAATGTGACAAGTGATCAATTGAGTATGTTTTTATCCCAAATAAGGTCTCAACAGGCTTGCTGAGAGGTGAACCAAGTTGTGGACCCTCAACACTATCTTAGATGGGTATTTAAGACGGGGAGAGTTGGGTTGGGTATTTAAGAGGGGGAGAGTTGGGGTTGATTGAAAAGGAGGGAACTTTTTTTGGATCAATTGTAGTCGCTTATTGACGCATCACATTGAGCAACTAAAACTTGGATGTGAAAGTAAACTAGGATGCATGGGTAAGCTGGGAATGTTGGAAAATTGGCACAATTGTTAGAAAATTTGAGGCATAAGAACAAATAAGTTAAAAGTAGTCTTCATGACCTATTCATAGTAGAAAATAGTTTAGTTTATGTTTTTTCATTGTGTTACTTAAAAATTTTTAAATTATTCTTGTGATGTGACAAAATCTTAAGAATTTTTAATACGATACTTCGTTTGTAGAGGCCTAAACCCCTTCCAAAAAATAAATAAATTCATACAACAATTTGTTTTTAGAAGCTTAAATCCTTTTCAAAAATTTTTAAGGAGAAATAAAAAAACTTAAAGTAATAAATAGCTCTCATAACATGTTTGTAGTAATCAGTCTAGTTGTTTAAATATTTGCACTAATTTCAATGAGGTTTGGGATTCAAATCTTTTTAAGTTTTCTTTTCCATTATTTCCTTAAGTTTTTCTCATTTCTTCTTTGTGATGAGATAAAATATTACTACTTTTTAATATGATAGTTCTTTTGTAGAAGCCTAAACCCCTTCCAATAAAGTTAAAAATTTTAATACAATTTGTTTCTAGACTCTTAGATTCCTTCCAAAAAGTTTAAGGAGAAATAAAATAACTTGAAGAAATGACACAAAGAGAAAACAATGGGGTTGAATCCGGATCTCTCGAATTTAGTGTAAATTTTTAAACCATTAAACCATATACTATGGACATGTTATGATGGCTACTTTAAAATTTTTTTGTGCTTATGACTCAAAATTTTTTAGAAATTGTGCCAAATTTTTGGTCATCCTAGTTTACTTGTATGGTATGACATTTCAGTGAATAGCCAAGATTGATCCAAGGAGTATCCCTCCTTTTATCTGTCGATCCCAACTCTCCCCTCTCTTAAGTGCTTGTGTGAGATAGTATTGAGGGCTATCGCTCAATCTTAAACAAAGATCGAGGTTCTAGCTTCAGTAAAAGGGAGAGCCAAGTAGCTTTTTAAAAGAAGCAAAATGATTTTGTATTGATTGGATATCGAGGGTTACATTGACTACTCAGAGTCTAGGGGCACCCAAATCCTAAACATATTGACTTGACAAGTGGTCCCATTATAAGGTCTAACTTGGTGACCAACCAAGTGGAACCATAATTACTTCTTGCGTCATACATCATACAAAGTACATTCAAAGTTGCTCATGAGAATGGAACCCATACCCTGGGTTTAACACATATTATCGCTTGAGCTAGTGATTCTTAGCCAAATAGCTTTTTTTGGCAAGGCTTTTACTAAGGAGAATATTATGTTGAACAACTCACACAGAGGGAGAGAGAGCAAGGCCTTGATTGTGATGTTTATTGAATCTTTCTTATCATATTCCGATCCTTCTTTTGGCCTACCCTTCAATGGGAGGCTATAGCATTTGATTGTTATAAGGGGTTAGAATGATTTTCTCTAAGGAGACATTTTAAAAATTTGAGAATTTCGATTGGTTTAATTGGCTCTCCCATATTATTAACATAATATTATTGAGATTGTCGCTTCCATATCCTTCCATTCATTTTCAATAGAAAAATATTTTTTAAAAGTTGCCACTTTTGTTGTTTTTACTGTGAGGTGATAGTAGTATACAATTGCCAAATTTGATTTGAAATTTCATAAATTTTCTTTAGTATTTATGTTTTTTTCTTATTATTTGAACATTGAGAGGATTAGTAGCCTTTTGATAAGCTTTTACCTACTAGTTGTTGATTTTCAACGTGCTTAGCAAACTTCAATTAAATTACTAAAATCTAAGTTGCATCACACACTAACTATTTCCATAAGCTATGTAATAAGCTCTTGAAAAAATGAAGTAAAAATAAAATAAAATATACTTTATTTTCTCCGAAACAAGGGTTAGCTATTGGTAGTTATTGATGAAAATGTACACTATACTTCTCTCGACAAATGTGACTTTCACAAACTTTATTTTAGAACAAATTCAAAACACATGAGACTTGAAAACATTGAATTTAATACAATATATTTGTGTGCATGCATGTGTGCCCCTTTTTTCTTCGGTTAGTGGGGAGGGAACCCTAATTCTAACGGGGTGAAATCTTGATTAATGATGAAACACCCCTGAAATAAACATAAAGACCTTTCCCCTAGGGACTTCCTCTAGGAAGGAGGGTTATTAAGATAAAGGTTGAGAAAGATGGTAGCGTTGTTGCATGCGGAGGGTGTTACCACAATTGATATATGAGTGATGGGAAGAGGCCCTCCTCAAACGGGGGGGGGGGGGAGGGGAAAGATGGGTAATCCCATGTGAATCCAACACCCCTTGCATAGTTTGGCGAGGGAGATGATCTTACAAAATGGAGATGGATGATTGGCCAAGGATAGTGCCATACAACCATTGTTCCACATAGCAATATATAATACAAAAGAAATAAGATGTGAGATCCTAAGGACTTACTTTCCCTTTTGCAAAGATCCAATCATATTTGCTTAAGTTACAATGCCTCTTTTTCTTTAAAAAAAACTTCTTTGAGCATTGATTTATGGTTTTCTTTAAATTTTCATTCTCCCTCTCAAACAAATCATTTTCTAATTGCATGACCTACCCTTCCACGTCAACATGATATGTGTACCCTAAAGATATTCATATCCATCACCAATAAAGTCAAGTAGAGATGCCACATCCTTGAATGGGGATTTAGAATTTTACAAAGGTGCATTGATATAAAGCCTACCATTGGCCCATAGACCTATACTCTTAACTCCTTACATTGTGCATAAGTGTTTTTCATTGTTACATAAAGTGGAAGGTTTGTTTCTCTTTTAATGTGAAGATTATTGACTACTCCCCTCCCTCGAGCATTTACTTCTTCCATTTTTAAAAAAATTTGGAAAATATCCATATTTTTTCCTATGGAAGAAAAAAGGCAATGGTGCATCAGCACTATTTATGAATAAAAATCCCGAAAGAAAAAGAGCAATGGTGGATAAGCATTATATATGAATAAGCACTATTTATGAAAGGATATTAGAATGGCCTATAACAAAATATCATTATTTTTTATAATACAAAGAAAATAAGAGAATACAAAATACAAGTGAATAAATGAAAATTGGGAAGGTGGCATGGGAAAAAACCTCACTCATTTCTATGAATAAGTGTTCAAATTTTATATATCAAAAGATATACTTGACGGCCAAATTTAAGATGTGAGTAATTACATTCCCCTTGTGAACATGGGATTTTAAAATGTTAAATTTAGCATTGTTATGAAAGTTTTTCATTTGGGAATAACAAAATAGGAAAGCAATATATATGAAAATTTAAGGCCAAAAAATACAAAAAATATTATTTTCTTAGAATTTTTGCATTGTTTCTCTTTGAAAGTTGAGTTGGGATATGTTAAAGGGCCCATTTTTGAGGCAAAACTAAACCTATTACATCCTGTCTGAAACATCATTTTGCTAAAATGCTCTTGGAGCACCTTCTGAATGCCATGGTATGCACAATATTCGTCGATTGCCTTCTAGAATTCTCACCTACATTATTAGATTGAAGATGCTTGAGTTGTTTTTGGTCTCATTCTTTACAAGAGCAAGTTCCTTCTTAATAGTATTAAAAACATCAAATTCTTTTCTATTTGCCATAAAAACAATGGTCACAAGAATCTAGATCAATACTCTTGAAACTTGGAAACAACTACTTTTACGTGGATAATCTATATGTCCTTTTCACAAATGCATCCAAATATGTAGTGCTTTCTTATGAAGAAACTACACCATAGAGTGTTAACATTACCAAAACATAGATAAAGTGAACTTACCTTCTCTCCTTTCACCACGGTCATTGCTCCCTTTGACATCTTCCATGAGTTCGGTCAAAATGTTATAATGGAGCCTTCATCCTCAAGTTAACCTATTAATATCAAATTCCTTCTCAAATCTAGTACATGCCACACTTCCTTCAATAACCGCTTATTGTCATTTTGTAACCTTATAATAACATTTCCTTTGCCAAAAATCCTATACGGTTTGTCATCACCAAGGTGAACTTGTCCAAAATTACCTTAGACATAATTCTAGAAATACTCTTTATGTGATGTGGCATGAAATGAAGAACCAAAGTCTACCATAGCTTGAGGAAAAAATCAAGGCATCTTGAAGTACATCACCTTAGGTGATGTTTGCTTCTTTTCATCTTGGTTGTCTTTTCCTTGGTTTTTCATTTGGAAATTTGCACCCCCTCTATAAGCATCCTTGGTTCCCACAATTCCAGCACTCTAATATTCATGTGCTTGAGTTGGGTTTTGCTTGCTTTGCCTTCATACGATTTCTTGAGTCTTGTTGATTTCTATGCTTCTCCTTCGCTCTCCATAGTTAAAACTTTCTTTGATGGTTCACCCTATCATTTCCTCCTCATATCCTCACTAAAGATGACACTCATAACATCATCAAAATTTCACACATTTGAGTAGAAAAACAAATTACTTATAGCCATGACCACACCATTCAATCTCTTTGTTGATAATGAGTACAAAATCAAAAGGGCTTTGACTTCGTGTTCAAAATTAAATCCCACAGAGATAAGTTGTAAGGGAACTATATGGAACTCGTTTAGGTATTTGATAAAGACCCTCCACCTATTATAATAGCAAAAATTTTCTTCAAGAGAAATGCCTTGTTTGATGCTAAAGGTTCATCATTTAGCCTATTGAGAGCAAATATTAGAACCTTGGTGGTTTTTGGATTTAGATGTTGGAAGCTACTGATGTAGCTAGACACAATTAAATTGTCCCTAAATCTTTTCTATCCAGAATGTTCCATATTGAATCTCTCATAGATTTTGGTTTTACCTCTTTTCCACCGAGTGGCAAATAGAGATCCTTTTAATCGAGATAGTCTTCGATTTGCATCTTACATAGTTACTAATTCTAAATGTTGAAATTCTCAATCCTTAGCTTTTCCTCTTTTGCCACACTCGTTTGAACAACATGCATGCCATTTTTCAAATGCTTTGATACCAATTGTTGATAAATGCACATGCATGCAAATATATGAACATAGTACACTTACACAATATACTCATTCTGGCAATATTATTTCTACTTTGGATGCACAATTGCAAGTCCCAAATTGAAAATACAAAGGAGGTATATAATCCATCCACTACAGAATGAACATCAATCATTTTGGGGGAAAATAACACGAAATAATTGTAACCATTTATGTGATGTGGTATGAGATGAAGCACTAAAGTCTGTCATAGTTTGAGGGCAAAATCAAGGCATCTTGAATTACATCACCTCATCTGACATTTACTTCTTTTCATCTTGGTCATCTTTTCCTTGGTTTTTCAATTTGGAATTTGCACTCCCTCTTTAGGCATCCTTACTTCCCACAATTCCAACACTCTAATATTTGTGTGCTTGATTTGTGTTTTGTTTGCTTTTGCCTTCATACAATTGCTTAGGCCTTGCCCCTTTCTATGCTTCTCCTTAGCTCTCCATAATTAAAAGTTTCTTTAGTGGTTCACCCTATCTTTTCCTCCTCATATTTTCATTAGGGATGACACTTATAACATCATCAAACTTTCCAATATTTAAATACAAAAATAGCCATGACCACACCATTCCATCTCCTTGATAATGATCATAAAATCAAAAGGGCTTTGACTTCATGTTCAAAATTAATTCCCACAAAGTTAAGTTCTAAGACCCTCTGCCCATTGTAGTGGTGAAAACAACTTTCTTCATGAGAAATGCCTTATTGGATGCAAAAGGCTTCTCATATAGCTTCTTGTGGTTTTCTGGATTTAGATGTTGGAAGCCATTGATGTAGTTAGATACAATCGAAGTGTCCCAAGATCATTTCTATCCAAAATGCTCCATTTTGAATCTCTCATAGATTTTGGCTTTATCTCTTTTCTACTAAGTGTCCCAAGATTATTTCTATCCAAAATGCCCCATTTTGAATCTCTCATAGATTTTGGCTTTATCTCTTTTCTACTAAGTGGCAGAGAGAGAGAGAGAGAGAGAGAGAGAGAGAGAGAGAGAGAGAGAGAGAGAGAGAGAGAGAGAGAGAGAGAGAGAGAGAGAGAGAGAGAGAGAGAGAGAGAGAGAGAGAGAGAGAGAGAGAGAGAGAGAGAGAGAGAGAGAGAGAGAGAGAGAGAGAGAGAGAGAGAGAGAGAGAGAGAGAGGCAGGCAGACAGAATCTAATATAACCTGATTCACCAGATAGATAGATAGATAGATAGGTAGGCAGACAGAATCTAATATAACCTGATTCACCAAATATGGGCTACATCTAGAGATTACCTCATTGTGGCAATATTCTTTTTGCTTTAGACACAAAACTACAAGTCCCAAAATGAAAATACAAAGAAGGTATGTAATTCATCCCTTACAGAAAGAATGTATGTAATTCATCGACTATGCAATGAGTTCAACTAGTTTTGGGAAAAATAACATATTGTAACAAAATACCCTTAAAAATTGGCTTTAGGGCTCTTGCCCCTAAGCCCTTCCTAGGGGACTCCATAAGTTTTGTCACCCCTTGGAACCTCCCATAGTCTTAACTCTAGGATCTCTCTTAAAAATAGGACTTAGGTTGAAGTAAACTTAAAATAACTTTACTTTTAAACGACAACATTTAAGATTTAGAACTATTAGTACTAAGATAGACCTAGCTAGGATATTTCAAAGTGACACGAACCAATCATATGTATATATATAAGGACCAAAGGGTTGTTTGTAGACTTTTAAACTAGAAACATTTCAATATCGTTAAGGAACTCATTCTTTTAAGGAAATGCCCTTAATTCAATCAAGAGATACAAACGATAAATTTAATTTGTAAAAATAAATTAAGAGTCCAATGAGAAATTACCTTGAGAATGGTTGACCCAAGGATAACCAATATAAAAAAGCCTTAGAGTGATGATGGTTAAAAGAAGGAATTACAAGTATACATTTCATTTGAAGGGGAACCCTTGCATTAGAAGTTGTTAGTCTATGGAAAAATGAATATTGCTTGATTAAATTATGATTTCTAAGTTTATTGGCAAATCCTTCCTGATGAAGTTTAAACAATCAAGTAGTGGGTTCTTCATTATCTAATTTAAGTTGGTTAAAGGTGACTTGAAAGCATAATTTTCTTAGAGACATAGAGAAATGAATTACTAATTATTGTGTTGCTATTTAAGAAGCATGTTGACTATTGTTTATGCATTCCAATTGAACACATAGATTAAATAATATAGCATTGGGTCTCCTTAAGATTCTTTGTTATGCTATTAGTCAATGCAATATATCAAAAGAAAGTTTCTCGAAGCACCCTAATGGTGACTCATCAAAGAACCCTTCCCAAGGCTCCATGTCCATCAAATACTTCATAGTATCAGACTGTAGGCTTCTTTTCATAGGTTCTCCCTCTTCTAAACTAATGCCTTTTTACCATTCTTCCATTCATTTTATTCTTTATGAAGATATCCCTATATCCCAGGGATCTTAGGTATTGGGAGCTAAACCTCTCCTTGTAAGACCTGCATAAATACCCATGTGACAGGCCACCATATCTAGTTTCTCAATAACTAGATGCTGCGAAATGACTATTTCTTGTAGTAGTTCCTTGATAACCTTCTTACACTCCCTTTTTAGACAAGAGATAGTCCCAGATCAATCCACCTCATGGGGAATTAGTCTGGGATAACCCCCTAATTGAGTGTAAGAGGTTGCAAATAGTCTCTTGATTGGGCATTGACGGTTAAAATAAGAGTTTCCTTGCCTCCTAAATAGCCTAAATAGCATATAAACAATGTCCACTATTGGGGATGATGCTCTATTTATTAGGTCAAAAAGGCTTTGAAATTGCGATTGAGGTAGCTTTAATTGCTCAATAGTTGCTCTAAGGCTGGAGCCAACGATTAGTTTAACCCATCCATGGTGGTTTAGAGACATAGCATAGATGGTAGTTGAATGCTAATGGTATCTGATTTTGTTATCCTAGTAGTAGTAAGGCCACCATGGAAGAATGCCAACAATGGAGAAACTTGGTGCGCAGATTGGATGCTGTACGCTTGTGTAGTGAATGCTGGAAGGTCCCCAAGAACAATAGAACTCTACTTTTTGCACAAAATTCAAGGTAAAAAAGCATGAACGACATGAACAAGAGACCAATTGGGTGCAATCTCCCCCCATGCCTTGTGTGAGCGGTCCACAAAGCATGTATTTTATGTATTAATCATCTTCAAGCTCAAATAATAGCCCAAATTACAAAATAGCAAGCTTTTAGCTTTTGAGTTTGCTTTAGCACAAAATAGGAATAAAGCTAATGGGTGGTGCCCAAAGAGTCTGGCATACCCAATACAATGTCCAAGTACAAATAGCATAATCGTGCGCCCATGCGCATACAAAATAATAAATAAATAACCAACGCCTCAATAAATAGGCGTGACAAAATATAGGCGCCATGCCTAAGGTATGCGCCCATCAAAATATAAATGATAAATCGAATACTCGCTATCCTCCAATGCTTTCCTCCGCCATTGCTGTTATCTCTACACATCAACTGAAGCATTCACAATCGTTAGTAAAATAATACAATTAAACCGACAAAAGTGAATACCTAGCAGTCTTCAGCTACATAAATAAATCAACTAGTTAGAAATCAATCCTAACCTTAATTTATTACGAGTGCGCACTCTAAACTCATAAATGTTTATTAATTTAATATGCATTTTGCGGAATCACCCGCTATGGAATCACCCGCTATGGAATCACCCATGTACACACTAAATTAATGAAATGCCCGAAAAGGACAGGCGTCCCCATCAACTTCTCGCACAAAGAATCCACTTTGTGTATGAGCCCCGATCATCAAAGTTTATGGAATCCATTGTAAAACCTCACGGAATCCACCGTGGCACGGAATCCACCATGAAATATGCCTCCTGGCATCAAAACTAGTGGCACTTTGGTCACAATCTCCTCTCCATCACATATAATGGAGAGGAAACCTCGGTGAGCTAACAATGGTGTGCGCCAAAATATTGATATTTTATATGATGGTTATATAGGAGTATTCGATCAAGGGCTACTTAGTTCAAAGCATTAGGACAAAAATGAACTAAAAAATGGCTCTTTTAGCCCTCTTCTCCCTAAAAAATGGGTCTTTTAGCCCTCTTCTCTTTCCTCCTTAAAACAAGGAAAAGAGGAGAGAAGAATAGTAAAATAATCATATTATCTCTCCACTTTTGCAATCTTGTTTTATCTTTTTAATATTATTCACAAAGGATTCGCTCAGATTCCTTCTCTCTCCTGATTCAAGAACCCTTTTTACACCAAATTTTATATTAAAAAGGGAGTTAGTTATGGGAGTGTGGTGTTTAATTTCCAATACGAAATGATTAGTAGATACAAACTAATTAATATTTCAATCTAAAATGGAAAAATGAAAATTTGAAAGTTCCTTTTAAGATGTTTTGGGGATTTTTTAATGTTCTAGCTTTTGGTAAAAAAGAAACACATTGGTTAATTTTCCTATTTTTTGGAGATGTTTTTGAAGATAAAATTGAAATTTCTAAAATATGAGAACTCTTGGATACCCCTACTTTCTGAGGCATTTTTTCCCATTTTTTCTCTCTCTCATGGCTCTATTGTAACATGTTCTCTGTGATTATGCAATCTTCATTAACAGAGAGAACTACTTACACCTCTCGTGCTCATAATCACTCATACATAACCACTATACGCAATCTATTATGTTTGTCTATCTATCCTCCCTCATTGAACTAAGCTACCTCCTTTCCCTTGATATATTTACGTGCCTCTTTGTTTATTTCTACTCTATCTCTCCTGAGACAACCAAGCAAGCTCCCTATTTCTATTAATATCTCTATGTATCCCCTCCAACCTATCTCCATATAGATACCAAATCAACTATTTTCATTAATCTCTTTATGTGTCTATCTTAGTGTTTTTACTTATGCCTCTCTAGTTTATCATTGTAAACTCAATAGCCCTATTCCTATTAACATAGTGTGTCATTTATAAGTAAAATGAATACATCAAAGAAGGAGCTGCATATTGAGGTAGAGGTCAAATATGCCCCATTGTTTGAAAGGTCCCATTGCACCAGTGACAATCCTTAAGTTCTATAAAGTTACAAGCAGATCGGATTGAAGCACGTGGACTTCTAGACTGATGGGAGAATCTATCCAAATGATTCCCTAACCAATAAACCTCCAACTTTCTCAAGAATTATATTTTTTTTGAAGTATGTGTATGAGGGTAATAATTGGTTGCTTAGTTACAATAAGTGGCTCAATGATCAAGCATTCAAAGTGTTTACGACTTGCTGAGCAACCATAAAAACTTATCATGATGTGATCGTTGTACATAAATTTCACATATAATAGCTCATTGGAGCTGATGGCCCATTGCCATGCCAATGGACTACTGCAGTCACATGGAGGCTTTGTAAATAGTTGCAGGAAGGGTTCTCATCTACCTGTTTAATAATACACAGCTAGTGGCCATCTATGTAAAGCATGTCACAATCATATATAATGACAAACTTTATTGTTTGACTTTCATAAGGCAAGGGGACTCCTCTATAGGTTTTGCCATGAGTGCTACAATATCGTGATATCTTAGAAAGCCAAAATATTTTGTATACTATGTAACATTGACATACATACATACATACATACATACATACATACATATCACATGATGTGTACTAAATTCAATTAGTTTAATTAAAATTATTTTGTTTTGTTTCTTGAAATGCATGATGCTTATTTTTTATTCAATATACACGTGTATCAAAAGTATTAATAAGTACAGATACGAGTTACATTATTATCTATACACAATTGTGAGTATACTATGCAATGACATAATTAAATTGGATTATATGTATGCAAATGAGTAATTAATGTACCACATATTATCGTCACACTTACACAAACCACATATTTGTTCAATGAATATTTATTTATAGGGACAACATGAAATGTCTTATATTCATCAAGAAAAATACATGCAATGGCTAACAATCATGACAAATACAAAAAGATGATAGCCAATAAGAATTCTCATTCGTTCCTTGGCTTTTTCATTGATGGAGAGAAGGGTTAGCTTTCAATGAAAATAACTCCATTCTTTGCTTCAAAAATGATATGCTTCTCCTTTACTTCCTCCTCTAGGAGAAGTAGATTTGAAACTTTTGCAAGCTCATATAATGTGGCGACACATACATTGCTCCACCACGTGCTTGGTCAAACAAGTAGAGAAGCTTTAATGGCCAACATGACCTTCTTCAAGCTAGATGTCAGAGGTATCACTTGAAAAGGTCCAAACTTGGTCATGGCCTAAATTTTCATGATTCTTTTCTCTTTTCATGGTGAGCACTTCTTGTGAAAGACCACCAAGTTAGCAATAAGGTTACCAACATATTCCTTTAGAGCTAAATCCTTTCATCAATCTATATGCCTCAAAGCAAACTCCTCTATATGTAGTATATCTTGATGAATGACATAGTCAAATCAAACAACATGATTAATAAGTGACCTAGAGTTATTGGAATGCGATGAAACTTGACCATAGGGTGCATCGAGTCCCCAAAGTCAATTGGTGAAATCTTGGCAAAAAATGATGTCTGCAAGCTGCCCTATTCAAAGTCTTGCGTCAAGGACTAATTTCCTATCAAGATTTTATCAGTGGACTCCGAGGGACCTAATATAAGCAAGGGGTATAGATTGCCAACCTTGGCACCTCTAGCAAAAATGAGGTTGCTACATATAAGCTTCCATGTAGAATCACCAAAAGAGATATGATACCTATCATCATCCAATTGTCCAATAGAGATAAGGCTTTTACTCATAATCAAAGCCAATACATGAAGTACACCATGAAGCACAAATGGAGCACTAGTACCAAACTACAATCTCATATCACTTATGTCAACAATGTCACACACATAATCATAATACAATTTGATTGAAGAACTTGGAATAGTGCGGTAGGTATAAAACCAATGATGATGCAAGGTAGCATGGAAGAAAGCCCCTAAATAAAAAGCCAACGTGGAGAGTAAGTACATCAAATATCAAGTAGCTAAGTAGCATCAAGTGATAAAGTAGCAAGTATGTATTCATTTGAGGTGTACTCAAATAATCATCATCATGCATCACATCAATGACTATTAAGGCATTAGTTAGTCATGCTTTTTACCTTTGAAATACGCTCATTCATAGACATATTTCCTTTATTCAAGGTATTGAATGCTTGCTTGAGTTAAATCTTTCATACATTTATATTTAGTGAAAATGTATTTTCAAATGATGTTCAAGATACATGCGAGTTTTCTATATTTCTAATATGTCTCAATGTAGTGTTATCAATCACTATAGATAACCAATACATTGTTTTTTAATATTTTGTATTCCACTATTTCCACACCTTTAATCTACAGTCATCACAATATCACTTAACTCTCGTTCCTTTTCTTTACCTGGAAAAAACTCGTTACACACTAAATTTGACAGTAATATGAGATTATTATCCCACCCTGCTTTCAATGCCTCCACAAGCATTATCCAAGAGAAAGAAAGAAAATGGAAGAGCTTCTTACCAGTTGCTTGCTTGCTTGAATCCTTGGTTCTTGCTTGTTCTTTGCTTCAAACTTCAAAATTAGCCTCTCTCAATGGTGTTGCTCTAATACCATGTCATGAATTGCATGGTGGGAAGACTCACTTAAGTTAGTGCACCAAACACACACAATACATATAAGATGAAGATCACTCAAGAACACAAGAAGAGAGATGGAGATCAAAACATTTTCTCACTAGCTTTTCTCCCTTCTTTATCTCACAATATAATGTACACAAAATATAGATAAAATATTAGATAAAGGAAAGTGGCCTACTAAGTCAACCAATGTATAGCTGACTATACTAATTGACTAGTGCTATGACTATGACAGTTGTAGATAACTAATCAAATATAATAAGCAATAAGTAAGTGGCCATGTAAGGATCATAATGGCTACCCTGTGCTAAGTATAGATATGTGGAGCCATCTAACAAGGCGGTTCATCATCAATGTTTGTACATGTTACTTGCCATCTCAACAAACACTAAGGACTACCATTCTACACAAAAAGATGTCACCTTTGTGTACCCCATCCACCTCATCCCATCGTTTTTCAAAGTTAGAAATTAAAGAGTTTTCACTTATATTCTTACAAATGAACATGGAGGAACAATGATGTATATTAGTGATTTTGAAAATATAAGCAAAAATATGAATTAGCACAAACCATAAAAGGTCCACTCATCTTGAAGCTTTTTTGAATTTTAACAAACTACAAATGTCATGTATGATCTTCAACTTCAATGTTCTGAATCAACCGCTCATTCAAAATAGGCAATTCTAAAGAATTGAGAGATGAATAAGAAACTAATTTAAGAGAACCATACAAATTAACTGATATAGGCACTATATGTAGTATGAATTTATAGAAGAAAATCTTGCAATCTAAAAAATAGTATGATAACTTTTCAATAATCATTATCTCACCTACATCCACATGTAGAGCTTTGTATACCCTAGTCAAGCTTCTCAAAGGTCAATCCTTGACAAGATTGAAATGGAAAATGTTTGATAGGAAAGAATAATTAAAAACATCATTAACAAATGGAAAATTAAGAACATAAAAGCGATGACTTATAATTTGAGGGGAAGACTTGTCGAGTAATCTTAGGTGGTAGTTTTAATTTCATTGTACCACATAAATATTGAAGTGATGCAACATGACTTCTATCTCACCTCCCAAAACCCAAGCACTCCACTCTTCCAATGATTTTGCATTGCACATCACCACAACAACAAATTCGATGAGGTCCAATTTCTAAAGGCTACATATAAACCCATGAATCCTTCTCTTGCTTCTTCCCATTTACCATGCTTATCCTTTGTGTTGTGAGCATAGATAGTAGAGATGCAATCACAAGGTTATCTTTACTAACATCTAGATACCATTGGAATGGAATGCAAGAGAATGCTACTTGGAAGAAGAGAAATGCAAATAAGAATTATTCAAATACATGGGAGAAATGGAGATATAGAAAAGGGAGAAGTTGAGGCTATGTAGATGGTATTAGTGCACTACATGGCTATGGTTGTGTGAGCATTAAAAGTGGGACTAGATGAGAAGATTTGTGCAGTGGAGGTAAGATAACATATACATAGATACAACATGATGAGGAAAGATGTCATCTCATCCAACGCCCATCAACATCCTAAGGAAGGCAAAGCGCTCTGTAGAGAGGCTTTTTGTGAGAAAGTCTGCAGGATTCTGGTCAATATCTTGACAAGGTCAACAGACATGTCCTCATCAATGACCTCAAGAATGAAGTGATATCTCACCTCAATGTGTATCGTCTTCACATGCATCAAAGACTGGACTCTTGGCTAACTATTGGATAGCACTCATAGAATCCAAATGCAGTGTAGGGATAACATCTGCAATACCAAGGTCAACAACTAAATGACCCGACCAAATGGCCTCCTTGCAAGCCTTAGTGGTTGCAACATATTCGGCCTCTGGTAGTAGAAAGGACCATGCATTTTTTGCACCCTGGACATCCATGAAACAACACCTCCAACAAAAGTGGACACATAGCCAGAAGTGGACTTCCTACTATTTGCATGTCCTGCATAGTCAGTGTAATTGTATCCCATGACTCCTGTATTATGGCTACCATAACATATACACATATCACTAGTGCCCTTCAAGTACCTCATGATACCCTTCACGGCATCCCAATGCCTCTTGCTAGGTGTAGCTATATAACGTGCCACAATACCAATTGCAAATGTAATATTTGGACGAGTGGTTATCATGGCATACATAAGACTTCCCATTGCGGATGCATAGGGAATCTTGGCCATCTCGGCCCTTTGCTAATCTATTTGTGGAAAATTGGCCTGTAATACCTTCATATGAGAAGGCAACGGACATCGAATAGGCTTCAGATCCTGCATACAGAAGTGCTCAAGGACTTTATGGATATACCCCTTCTATGACAGATAGAGTAGTCCCTGAGACCTGTCATGCATAATGCACATACCAAGTATATGAGAGGCCTGCCCTAGACCGTTCATCTCAAAGCTCTTCTTGAGCTAAGCCTTAAGAGCATCTAGCTCATCATGAGCTTTCCCTGCTAAAAGCATGTCATCCACATAGAGTACCAAAATTAGTAATGAACCATTATGGGCTTTCTTTGTGTACAAGCATGGGTCCATAACATTATGGCTGTAGCCCTGTGACTGGATGAATGCATCAAATTTGTGATACCATTCCCTAGGTGCTTGCTTCAAGCCATAAAGACTCCCTCAATCTACACACTAGGTGTTCCCTGTTAGGCTTTGCAAAGCCCTTAGACTGCTCCATGTATATCTCATCATGCAAGTCCCCTTGTAAAAAAGCCGTCTTGACATCCAACTAATACAAGTCCAAGTCAAGTTGTGCAACCAAAGCCAAAAATAAGTATAGGGTGATCATCTTAACCATAGGAGAGAAAACCTCATCAAAGTTAACATCATGCTCTTGCTTAAAACCCTTTGCTACCAATCTAGCCTTGTTTGCTGGCCTGGGGTGTTAAGGGGTACTTTTCAACTTGTAAATCCACCACTTGCAAGGCAAAGCCCTCTTGCCACTAGGCAAGAAAATCGAATCCTATATATGATTCTTATGCAACAAGTCAATCTCAAACTAAATAGCGCTATCCTAGGAGTTGTCACCCCTGTGCATAGCCTCATCATAAGTGAAAGGCTCTCCTACATCTGTAACCAAGACATAATTTATGGAGGGCTCATAATGGTCAAGAGGTTGGCTATCTCTAGTAGAATGCCTTAATGCAGGCTGTGTTGCATATACAACATTCTGTCTAACATCCTGGCCATGAAGATCGGCTGTTGGTGCAGGCTATCTATCGGGCTATGTGGGAGCAGGGGGCTCCTCCTGAAAGATAACCCTGGATATCTCAACAACTTTCTCACATTGCATATGCACATTTTTTTCATGGAAAACACGACATCATGGCTACCGATCACTTTCTGCACCTGCAGATTCCAAAGACGATATCCCAACTCACCTACATCTCCATAGGCAAGGAAAATGCATTTCACACCTTTAGGATCTAGCTTATTGCATTTATCCTTGGGTGGCACATGGCAAAATACCTCACATCTAAAGACACACAAATGAGCATATAAGGGAGGCTTTCCTATCCATACCTTCTCTGCAACCTGGAAGTTAATACCATTGCAAGGTGACTTGTTAATGAGATGCATGGCAGTAGAGACTACCTCAACCCAAAAATGTTGTGGTAAGCCTACTTGGCTAAGCATACTATGGACCCTCTCCTGGATAGTCCTATTTATATGATGAGCCATACCATTTTGGGGAGGGTTGTAAGGGGCAATCAGCTGATGCTTAATACCCCATTTGTCACAAAACTGCTCAAAGGCACGTGAGGCGTATTCACCCTTGTTATCGGTCCTTAGCCATTTCAACCTATTCCAAGATTGGTTCTCTGCTAAAGCAAGCCAATGTTGAAAGACTGCCAAGACATCATATTTTTGCTTTATGGGATAAGCCCAAACCTTACGTGAATAGTTGTCAATAAATGTGACAAATTTTTTTGCACCCCTAATGACTGACAGGGCATGGGTCCACATACATCTGAATGCACAAGAGCTAAAGGCTCACCCATGCATGGAATATTATAGTTTTTATGCAAATTCTTAGTCTACTTGCCATATAAACAATGATCACACGACTCAAAATGTGAGTAGTCAGAAGGCAGAAGATATTGCAAAGCGTTAAGCATTTTCATTCCCTCGAGCGACATATGCCCAAGACAAGCATGCCAAAGAGATACATGTAGGATAGAACCCACTCACAAAATATGGTCAATGGTACCAGATACAACCAAGGAATAGAGGCTACCAGACTTGGCACCTCTTGCAAGAACAAGCCTGCAACTAGTTATCTTCCACGCAGAATCACCAAAGCATATATGATAACCTACATCATCAAGCTGTCTAGCACATAAGGCTTTTTGTCAGGGCAGGTATATGACGTACATTATACAGAACAAAAGTGATACCAGAGGGAAACTATAGAGTGACATCACCAATGCCAACAATAGCAAGAGACCAATCATCACCTAAGCGCACAGTACTAGATACACTACGATAGGTATGAAACCACTCACGATAGGGGGTCGCATGAAAAGATGCACCTGAATCCAAGAGCCAACACAATAATTGCATGTAAGATTAGACTTATGTCCACCACATGACTTGTTGCGTCCACGTAACTTATACCCGGACTTCTAAGAGTCCTTCCCATGGAGATCATGATCTTTCTTACCACTTTTTCCACCTCTAAACAGATAAAGCATGTGAATTGCGGGAAGTATAATTGTTTTTCCTGTTAATTTCTTTAGTCAAAAGAGCACTCTCTACATCTTTCAATTTCAGCCCATCAAGTTTGTTGGTACAGATTGCAGTGTGAAATACATCCCAAGACTCAGGTAAAGTGACAAGCAAAAACAAAGGATGCAAATTATCCTAAAACTCAACACCCTATTGAAGCAAATTCTTCATGATAGAATGAAATTGGCTAAAGTGAGCAGAAAATGGGGTACCCTCCTTCATTGTGGAGATCCATCAATTGTTTAAGCCAATATATCTGTGAAGCAAGGCTCTACTTTGCATAAAGTTCCTGAATCTTTTCCCATAGATTCCATGCACTCTGATCTTCATATTCAACAACATTATTGTGGACCTCTTCATAGAGTGAAAATGATAGTGGACTTGCATCTAAATCAACCCAATCATCATTATTCATATTCTTGGGTTTAATACCTTTGTTTCTTAGTGGCTTAATCTGCAATTTTTACACCAAAACTTGTCATATTTGAGACTTCCAGTAGCCATAGTTGGCTCCATCCAACTTGGAAATGTTAAAAAAAGCCGTATCTTTGAGATGACCAGCCATAATGAGTCAAATAGAGGCAGACTATGCAAAAAATGGCTTGCTGTACTTAGCAGTAAACATGCCAAAACCACTACCAAAACAAGCTGAAAATAAGAGAAACTGCTAAAATGACTAGCTATCCACCAAATAGTACCAAAAGTACATCAAAATGACATGTTTATGTTGAGATAGCTACAATGGAGCTTCTGTGTAGAGATGCAGTTTGAGAGAGAGAGAAGAGATAGAGACCCATGATTTGTGGTACTGAAGAGAGTGTACCTCAATAATGTATTAGATAGGTATATGTACTATGTACAACCTGGCCCTTACGGGTGGACACGGGCACTGCCCTTTATCCCAACAACCTCCCCCATAAAGGCAATGTGCCCAAAGGTAGAGGAAAAGAATCAGCTAAGTCTAAGTATGTACAAAGCTGAAGAGGCTATACCTATCCAATACCCATCATGTATCGGCAATGGGCAAACCTCTTTGCTGGAAGACCCTTCGTGAGAAGGTTTGTAGGGTTATCATTAGTGTGCACCTTGAACAGCTCAATCCTCTTGCTGTCAAGTACCTCTCTAATGAAATGATACTTCACCTATATGTGTTTTGTCTTTCCATGAAAGATAGGGTTCCATGCTAACATGATAGCAGTTTAACTATCACAGTGGAGGACACGAACCAGTAGTCGCAAGCTTAGCAACCAAATGTGACATCCATAAGGCCTCTTTGCATACCTCAGTGGTAGCCACATACTCTGCCTTCATAGTAGACAATGCAACATACTTCTACAACCTGGATATCCAAGAAACAGATCCTCATGTGAAGGTAAACACATATCCTGAAGTGGACTTCCTGCAGTCCACATGTCCAGCATAGTTTGCATCCGTAAAGCCAATGATAGATGTCTTCTGCTTACCAAAGCAGATGCACAAATCCTTTGTGCCCTTGAGGTATCTCATAATACCTTTCATTACTTCCCAATGCTTCTTTCCAAGGTTTGCCATGTACTTGCTAACCACTCCCACTGCAAAGGCAATGCTTGGACATGTAACAACCATAGCATACATCAAACTGCCAACGGTTGAAGCGTATGAAATCTTGGCCATTTTAGTATTTTCATCATCAGATGTAGGGCTATCCTCTAGACTTAGTTTCACATATGGAGGCAATGGAACTCTGATTGCTTTCCCCCCCCTCCATATTGAAACACTGCAAAATCTTGAAAAAATACTCCTGCTGAGATAGATAGAGTAACCCCTTCAATCTATCTTTGAGTATTTGCATCCCAAGAATGTGATTGGCATCACCAAGATCCTTCATGTCAAAGCTGCCATGAAGACTTTGCTTCAATGAATCCAAGGCATGAGTATCCCTGCCAGCAATCAGTATGTCATCAACTTACAGAACCAAGATAATCAGGTTGCCATCTGCTGCCTTCTTGGTGTACAAGCAATGATCAACTTGACTTCTCTGAAATCCCTGAGACTGCATGAAAGTATCAAAATTATGATACCATTCCCGTGGTTCCTGTTTCACGCCATACAAACTCCATCTTAGTTTACAGACCATCATCTCTTTGCCTTTAGCAACAAAACCTTCAGGCTACTGCATATATATGTCCTTATGCAGATCACCATGTAAAGAATGCGGTCTTTACATCCATCTGTATGAGTTCCATATCTTTAGCTACAACCAAGCCCAAAATGGTTCTTAGAGTAGTCATCTTGACTAGAGAAGAGAAGATCTCATCAAAGTCAATTCCATGTTCCTACTTGTATCCCTTTGCAACCAACCATGCTTTGTACTTTGGCAAAGAACTAGAAGTGACCTTCATCTTGTAAACCCACTTGTATGGAAGAGTTTTCTGCCCTTTAGGAAGCTGCACCAAGTCCCAAGTGTAGCATTCTTTTCAAGAGATTCCATCTCGGACATCATCACTTCTTGCTGTTCAATCTAGTCATTGCTTCCTTGAAGCATGACGGCTCACCACAATCTGTCAACATGACATAATATGTAGCATACTACGCACTAGGAACAAACCTGTTGGGTGGTCTCGATGGTCAAGTCGACTTGCAGAGCAAAGGCTTAGCATTTGTTGGCTGCTGGGCTTGCAAATTTGCATTTACAGGTTGCTGTCCTAAAATACGGGCCTGTAATTCAGCATGTACAGGTTGTTGTCCTAAAATTCTAGCATGCTGTCCTGACAGTCCAGGCTATCCTAACTGCATGTTTTCAGGCTGAAATTGTGGTGTATTATGGGCAATACCTTGATGGTCATTTCCAACACCATTTCCTGCATTTTTATGAGTATTTATAGCAGGTATACGTTGCTGTCCACCACTGGGCACAAATGACTGTCTAAAAGGTACATCCTCCTTGAAAACTACCCTTTTGACTTCCTCAATATTCTCGGGCTGCTTATGCATGTGATCTTCATGGAAGATGACGTCATTGTTGCGTACTATCTTTCTTTTCTTGGGATCCCAAAGTCTATACCCCATCTCACCCTCATCACCGTATCCTAGGAATATGCATTTATAGGTCTTTGATTCCAGTTTGCTGCGTTCTTCTTTCTGTATTATGTGCACAAAAGCCTCGTAGCCAAACACTTGCAAATGAGCATAAGAAGGTGGCTTGCTCAACCACTCTCCTGAGGGACTCTCCCCCCCAAAGCCTTATTCGCTGACTTGTTAATGAGATGAATGGTTGTCATAACAGCCTCTGCCCAAAAGCAATGGGGTAATGCGGCATGAGACAACATCATACGGACCTTAGCTTGTATGGTCTGATTCATGCACTCTGCAACTCCATTTTGGGGTGGATTATGAGGGATAGTGAGCTCCCTCATTATCCCCTTGCTGTCACAAAATTCCTAAAAGGCTTTGGACACATACTCCACATCGTTGTCAGAGCAAAGACACTTAAGTGTCTTATCAGTCTAGTTCTCAACCAATGCCAGTGATTTTTGAAACTTGTCAAGCACTTCATCCTTGCTATGAATAGGGTAAACTCGTACCTTCCGAGTAGCATCATTGACAAATGTGACAAAGTATTTCTTTCGTCCTAGGGATAACCCTGGCTTTTGACATACATCGAAATGTACTAACTCTAGAGGCATAGATTTCAGTGGAAGAGACTTTTTATGAGATGTCTGCGCATGCTTGCCATAAACACAATGATCATAGTGCTCAAAATCAATTTAACAAAGATAAGGCAAGTAACCCAAATGAAAAAGTACTTTCATTTCTGTTTGACTGATGTGTCCTAACCGGCCATGCCACAAGGAAACACTTGGCTGCTCGGTCATAGCGACAACATGGTCACACACACTAGATACATGAAGTGGATACAAAGTATCACTCTTGCAACCTCTGTCAATAACCCTAGATCCCTTATAGATCTTCCATTTCCCATCACCAAAGGTGATATGAAAACCATTGTCATCTAGCTAACCAGTACCAATCAAGCTCTTCTTGAACTGCAGTACGTGTCTTACATCCTAAAGAGTGAAGACAGATCCATGCTGAAACTACAGTTGTACATTGCTAATCCTTGCAATGTCACATGCATAATTGTCCCCAAGATGGACAACACCATGTCGACCTCCTGCATAGTATGTAAACCACTCATGGTGAGGGATGACATGAAAAGAGGCACATGAATCCAAATCCAAGTGTGCGTGTTATCATCCGTATTGGCTATCAAAGCATGTGCATTGAAACATGAAGAGACAAAGAGTACATCATTCCCACTATCACTCTCATGATTGACTACATTCACCTCTTTGATCTTTACACTGCTCTTCTTAGCAGGTTGACTCTCTTTCTTCTCTTCCTTACTGTCATCCGTCTTCTTGCCCTTCACTTTCTCTTTCTTCCATTTATAGCAGTCACATTTGAAGTGACCCTTCTTGCCACAGTGATGGCATTCAACATCCTTACCATGTGATTTAGTGCATCCCTTGCTATCAGATTTGCCTTTCTGATGTGATCTGCCTCTAGTATGCAAAGCACTGGAAGACTTACTAGATGCATTGTTCTGCCTATTCATTTCTTCCATGAGTAGAGCACTCTCTACATTAGCATACAAAAGCATATCATTTGAATTTCTCATAGCAGTCTTGAAGGTATCCCAGCTCTCTGGCAGAGTGCAAAGCAAGAACGTAGCATTGAAATCATCATCAATATTGAACTTCAAAGCGGAAAGCTGGTTGAAAATGGAGTTAAACTCACTAAGGTAAGTAGACATTGTAGTACCCTCTTTCATATGCAAATCCATGTGTTTCTTCAGCTAGTAGGCTTTGCTTGCAGCACTCTTCTGGGCATACAACTCTTCTAGTCGCTTCCAAATGTCATAAGCAAAATCCAACCCTTCAATGTTAAATAGCAAGGCATCAAAAATCGATTGCTCAATGGTCAAGCATGCAAGCTCATTTAGCTCATCCCAATCATCGTGGTCTACATCAACTGGTTTTGTTCCCTTTACTTTAATTGACTTTGCTTGCTTCTTTTGCAACAAGATATTATAGCATTGCTTTTGCCAAACTGTAAAGTTGTGTGCTCCTTCAAGCTTCTTGATATGCATAAGATAATTGTCACTAATGCTAGCCATGATTCATAGCCAAATATCTGCATGACAGTAAATGACAGCTAATGCCAAGCAATGAAAGCTCCAAAATCCACTTAGTAGTATGTTAGGAATATCCCCAAGTATGTATAGCAAGAACATATATCAGTTCATTGCCCAAAATGCCTCAAAAGCATTCAATGATAGTAAACATACAAATTTCTTGACAAAAATAGAGTGCAATCCTGAAATTCCTAACAATATAGGTGGCTGTCCTACAATTCAGGAGTGTAGTCCTGAAATTCTTGACAATATAGGTGGCTGTCCTCTGCAATTCAGGAAATTGTCATGAAATTCCTCACAATACAGGTAATTGTCCTACAATTCAGGAACCTATCCTGAATGTACAACAATAGACCTGTAAGTAAAGCTGATCCAAAAAATGAGCTCTAATCAATGCTCAAATGCATTCCGGAATCAAATCCAAGCATGCAACATCAACCATAAGCATGAATACATGGTATAGAATGCCTGATACCAAGTCTAGAAGCAAGACATAATGCATACGCAATCAAAATGTCATTTAGCCCTGTTATTCCAGTAGCCAAATCTCTATCAAAACTGAGTGAAATCTCAGTGTCAAAATCAGCCCAAATGTACTTCAATACATAAGCATATCATTCCTCAGTGTCTTGACATCACTTGAGCATGTATAGACATCAACATGCATGTCCAAGGACCAATGTCATTAAAAGATAGAGAGCTGCTTGTAAATTGCAAGCTGTGGACTGTGTATTCCAGCTACAAGCACATCTACAAACTAAGCCAAATCCTTGTCAAGGTTAGTTCAAAATTGCCTCAAGACAATGCCACATGATTCCCAAAGCATCTAACATCAAGATATCCAATAGTTATCAAATGAGCATGATCTGTATGAACCTGACACACAAAGATATGTGCTGCCCTGTTTATTTCAGATCTAAATACTGTGTATTTCAGACTTGAAGCTCAATGTACATCAGCCCCAAGTGTAATACTAAACTTCAATGCTCAATGCTAAGCATTAGATGCAAAGTCTAGAGCACAACCATGATGCCAAATGAGGAGGAGAAGTTGTGCTGTAGGTCCTGAGCATGTTGAAAAACTGATCTGCATACCCATGCTAATGGTGCCTTCAGCCGTGAAGGGATTAGAATGCTGGTCCAACTGTTGGAGATGATGGGGAGGGTCCCTAAGTGGCCAACAATAGCTGCCAACAAGCTCGAATGAAGATGGAAGCTTCAAGCTTCAAGAAGAAGCTTCAAACCTTGCGTGCAGACTCTTCACAGTGAACTCTTCTTCAACTTTAAGCTCCTACACTTGAAGAAATGCTAAGCTTCTGATTGCTTGAACCAAGCTCTGATACCAGTTTGTTGAGATATTTGCAATGGAGCTTTTGTGTAGAGATGCAAGTTAAGAGAGAGAGAGAAGAGATAGAGACACATGATTTGTGGTACTAAAGAGAGTGTACCTCAATAATGTTTTAGATAGGTATATGTACTATGTACAACGAGGCCCTTACGAGCGGACACATGCATTTCTCTTTATCCCAACAGTTTAAGATCAATAAATGCATCACACTCTGCATAAATAGCTTGCTGTAATAAATCACAGTAGTGAGAAGAAGAGAGCAAACAATGAGCTAATAGTGACCCAAAGTCAATTATGACTGCAAGGTCAGATCCTGCATGAAGCGAGCATGTAACAAACACTGTATCAGTCAAGAACCATGAGCCAAACACCCAAATGTGTTAGAGAAATCAATGTCAGAAGGAGGGTACAAGCCCTAGCATAAAGAACTCAAAGAGTATAGAGAACGGAACTATACAGTGACAGAGCTTGAGTGCTTGGCAATGGTGTTTGCAATTGCCAGTGTAGGAATTGTTTGAGGCCACTAGTATTAACACCATATTAGATAATTTGGAAAATTTTCAAGTCCAAATTTTAAATAAGTGATAAATATTTGACTACATGGCTAAATCTTGATCCATATTTGAAAGTGGAATTTGGGAAGGTAGCTTATATATCATTTAGAGTCGACTCCACCTTTAAGTAAGACAACAAGATTTGACCATGTGGTCAAAAGATAACTTAAAACGAATACCATTTCAAGGAGCAACAGCTATGGTTTGGCCATCTTTCTCAATGCGATACTTGGTATGGTCAAAACTCACAAAGAGGTCAAGATCCACAAGTCTTGCAACTAAAAGAAGATTCCTTTGTAGTGTGGGACATGTAAAACTCCCTCGGGTACATTACTCATGAATATATGTGTGCATCACGTGGGTTCAAAATAAGGTATTTTTAAAATACCATTTTTATACATTTTTTACACATAGAAGGGTGTAATATAAAGGAGTTATTTATAGATTGAATAGAAAAGGGTTATGTTTTATTCATAAAAAATTGTGAAAGGGCACCAGAGCCACTACAAGTTAAGAAGAAAATAATACTTATTGGATGTGCATTGACTATCATGCCCTAAACAAAATCACAGTTAAGAATAGATATCCGATTCCTAGGGTGGACGACCTCATGGATAAACTACAAGGGGCCACTATTTTTAGCAATATAGATCTCAAATCTGGATATCATCAAGTACGATTGGATATGCCTGGCATTTTCAAGACTGCATTTAGAACTCAGTTTGGTCATTATGAATTTCTTGTTATGCCTTTCGGTTTGACCAACGCACTAGCTACATTCAAGCGTATGATGAATCGTATATTTTTGAAGTATTAGAATTGTGTGATTGTTTTCTTTGATGATATTTGGTTTTTAGTAAGAATGAGAATGAGCATTGTGAACATCTATCTTTGGTTTTCAAATTGTTGAAAGAGAATCAATTGTATGCTAACCCTGACAAGAGTGAATTTTTCCAAACCCAGATTGAATACTTTGTTTCTTCTGATGGTATTCGTGTTGATTCTAAAAAGATAGAGGAAATTTTGAATTGGTCAATCCCTAAATATGTGTATGAGTTATGTTTTTTCTTAGGCCTTGCCAGCTTTTATAGAAATTTTGTGAGAAATATTTCATTGCTTGCATTGCCTTTGACGAAATTGTTAAAGAAATGTGTTGTGTATCATTGGTCTGACAACCAGCAAAAGTTTTTTGATTTTTTGAAACATGCTTTAACACATGCACCTGTCTTGCAATTACCTTATTTTAATCGACCATTCTTCCTAATAGTCATTGATGCTAGTGGATTAGTAATAGGAGCTGTCCTCACGCAAGATTCACATCCCATAGCCTATTCTAGATGCAAACTTAAACCTTTTGCTTGAAGTATTCCACCTATGATAAATAATTATTAGATGTAGTACAAGCTTTACGTTAATGGAAACACTATCTAATGGGATCCGAATTTACGATTAAAACTGACCAACAAAGTATCAAACATCTCCTTAGCTAGCCACAAATTTCTGACCGTCATATTAAATGGGTTGCTTTCATTCAAAGTTTTCATCCACTTATCCAATACCAAACAGGTAGAGAGATTGTTGTTATGGATGCATTGAGTAGAAGACCAAGTATCCATAATATTTCCATTCTATCTTTTGATTTTCTCATTCCTATGAAGGATACCTATGACCATGACCCCAGTTTTCAAGCTAATTGGAACAAATTAGTTGCTAATAAATGGATTCTAATTGATTTTTTATCTTATTCTGATGGATTTATATTTTATGAAAAAGATTGTGTCACTATTCAATTTAGATTATTTCTGTTGCACGAAATTCATTGTCCTCCATATCAAGGACATAGAGGTATTATTTCCACTTCAAGAACATTGGTTAGAGATTTTTACAAGTCACAAATGGAATCTAATGTTTCTAACTTTGTTTCTGAGTGTTTAATTTGCCAAAGAGTCAAGTGACACCATGGTAAGCAATATGGTTTGTTAATGCCTTTACCAATTCCTAACCATCCATGGGAACATATTTTAATGGATTTTACAACTGGTTTGCCTAATATTGTAAGAGAGGGGAATTTAATAATGGAAAAATACTAGCTACACTGGCTGGCATATAAGGTGTTAGTAGGGACTTGATTTTTGGACCATTAGATTATAATACAAATCTCCTTTCATCTTCACCTCTCTCTCCAAGCTTTCATGGCTTCTTCCTCTCTCTTTCTGTCTTTTCTCTCCTTTTCTAGTCTTTCTCTCTCCTCGTCACTCTCTTTCTCTCTCTTTTGCACTCCCTCTCTCTCTTCTTATTCTCTCTCTCCCATCCTCATGACAAGCGGTATTAGAGCTTTAGTTCAAATCCATTTAGTTACCTTACATGCTCAGTTACCATCCTTTTCAATTAAAAATCCAAGAAGCTTCAGGTACATAGGGACATGCACTAAAATGGAGGAGCATTGAAGGACCCAGAGGTCAAGGACCAGGAGAACAATAGTCAGGAGAATTAATGGAGTCCTTGGACCAAGTTTAGAGGCTTGAAGACCAGATTTGGAAACTCTTGGGTCATTTTGGACCAAACTGGAAGGTAAACTAAAGACAGTGACCACAGGAGTTAGAAAGAGTCTAATCTTGGTTACTTTTCACATGGAGTCTTCTCTCTCCTCATTCTCAAGCTCCTACCAAGCTTCCATGGAGGAGAAAGCACCATAGATCTTCTCTACTCCACCCCCAGTGATCTTCACCACTCTTCCAAAGCTTCCCAGGGTTTCAAACCGTCATTCAAAGTTATCCATTGAATGGTTGAACCCTCCCTCTCTCCCCAAGCAGCAGCCTGTAAATTTTAGCACAGATTTAGGGGCTGCAACTTGAGCAAACCATGGTCACAAAATTCTGCTCAAAGCTCACTGAATCTTGAGGGATTTTTCCTCTTATGGGCCCAATAGCGTGTGTCTACAAGAATCTTTGAAGAAACAAGCATCAAGAAGCCCATATTTGAAGATGGAAGCAAGAATGGAGGCCTGACATTTGGGGTAGCCATAGCCATATACCACAGTCTTTCTCTCTCTTTTGTATTCTTCTCTCTCCTCTTTCTCTCTCCCTAGTTCTCTCTCTGACAAGTGGTATCAAAGCATTGGTCTTTGATCCATTCTTTTCTTCTATTTTCAATCTTATTTTCCTCTATCAAAATCAATTTTAGACAAAAATTGTACAAGACAGTGACTAGTGGAGTGTTGCAGATCATCTACAGTTAGTAAGAGACTACATCTGGAGATATCCAAGGTCAGATATGGCGGAGGATGGCTTAAATGATAGGTCGTCATCAAATTTTATCCAAAATTGGAGATAATTAGGGTAAAGAAGAGTTAACCGGGCTTAGTTTGGGGTTAAATTGTGGTTACTTTTCAAAAGAGGTCTTCCTTTCCTCTTTCTCCAAGCTTTGCCCAAGCTTCCATGGAGTTTTCTAGCTGAGATCTCTTCGTTATTCACTGATCATTGCTCTCCTTCAACAATGGCTTGCATAATGGCACTCTAGGCATCAAATGCAACAGGTTGCATACCATTTTATGGTCTAGAGGATCAGCCACGTGGACTGGACAACAGCTCGAAATTTGCACTGATTTTTCCAGCCATGTTCTTCATCATTCTTCAGCCAATCTTCAGCTATGGTGCTTCTAAATGATCTTTGGCAGTGATTTCTTCAACTTCCTGGTTTGTAGACTCCAAAATGGGGTTATATTCTTCATCTTTTCACTCTCTTGAAACCCTACATGAACAGTCCATGGGCAGCCATGAAAGCTTCAGCCCAAGCTTTCATTTCTCAACAATTTCTTGAAGATTCTTCATCCTTTTAGCCCGTGGGATCATCTCAGCAAGGATTCTTCAACAAATTGCAAGGATTAAGCACGAAATGGTCAAAAATTGAAGCTCAAGAGCTTCCATGGAGCAAAAATTTGGGGGAAACGGGTTTAATGCCTCAATTTCAAGCACTTGAAGCTTCATGATTGTTCTTAAGTACTGAATACACAAGCCTTGGGGATTATTTTACCAACATTGGACAACCGGAGGCTCTATCAAGCATATGAAGATTGATCAAGTCATCATCAACCATGTCAAATATACTCTTCTTCAATTCTTAATCTCTCTCATTAATCCAATTGTTGAGCTTAATCCATTTGATTGAGAGATTAAAGAATTGAATAATATCCATCAAATTTTAGCCAACCTTTGCTTGAATCAATCCATTCATGAATGCAATGCTTGCTTTATGCATATAGTTCCAATCAGTGAATTAGAGGCTTGAATTTGAAATTTCCAGCATAACAATTGAATCCCATTGATTGAATCTATTGATTGATGAAATTATTTACTCTAATCCATTGATTGGCTGAATTTCTTTTACCCAAGCTGAAATATTGTAAAAAGGGTAAGTACTAGCAATCAGTGAGTCACTGAATTGCATTGGTAAGACCCTTCTCCTATCCAAACTTTCAAGATTCCATTCAATTGCATATCATGAAAGGCTGAATGAATATTTCAGAAATACATCTCATGCTGATTGATTAGATTACTAGCCACTGCCATGTTGATATACCCACCGAGGAAAAAGGTGGATGCCAGGGGAGATAGTGGGACAAAAGAGAGGTGACCCTCCCTCACTATCGAAGATCCTGAAGGGGTGCAACCAACCGACCCGGGGGAAACTTTGTCCACCTCCCGGTGATTCGGAGCCCGTGTAGGGAGCCTGTCATACCGTTTTATCCGTCATACAAGTACAATGAGTGGAGAATTGAAGATTTAAGACTTTCCAAAGGCTCAAGTACCTATAGGTCCAAAACATGGTACAATAGGGAATTTACAAGGCACTTACAGGGTATTTACAGGTGGTTACAGGTACACCCTTCATTATTGAAGTACAGGTGCAGGTACTACAGGGTACCCACAGGTCCTATACACACTTTTACAGGGTTTGGTAACCATTTGGGGTTACTATCTTGCACTACAGGGTCAAAACAGGGCACTTACAGGTCTAGACAGGGTGCAGGCCTGGACAGTTCAGACTCAAAAATCCAGCTACAAAATTTTCTGTCCTAAATTTGTTATAGCGTGTTATAGTTTATCTCGAAGAGGGCATTCTTAGCTTTGATTTGAACTAAAAAATTTTTAAATCGGAGTTCCCTAGCAAAAGTTATAGCCATTTTTCTGACAGGGGTACTGCAGGACTGCACTATTATGGCAGGGCATAAGGGTAAAAATAAGGTCCAGGAAGATTATGCTCAGAAAATCAAGGATTCCATGTTGGATAATACACCTCAAGAGAGCCCTAAAGAGCTTCAACAACAAGGAGAAGTCAGTATACTTAATAATACTTTGTGCATCCATGAACAAAGACATAGGGAACGACATGAGGCCATCTTATCAAGAATGGAGCGAATGGTCTTGTCTGTTGATCAAATGAAGTCTTCCATTGAGAAGTTGGTGGATTCAACAACTGAAACAAAGGCTTCTATTGATAAGTTAGTGGAATCTAATGCTCAACTTATGGCACAATTCTCTCAATGGATGCAAATGCAAATGGGACCAAAAGAAGCTAAGGAGAAAGCTTGTTCAAACAGTGACCCTTCAGTCCCACTTTAGCCATTTAATCAAAATGGTCATGGACATGGGATTATTGGAAGAAGAGGCATTCCAAATAGCCAGTATGAAGTAAGAGAGGCTTCATAGCGGCATGATGACTATTTGGGCAGTTTGAATGGAGCTAATTCTCAAGATTTTGGGCTGAATACTCAAATTTCTAGGGGTTCTCTACCAACAGGAAGATTACATAGTAGTTCTCAGCCACCAATTGGAAGTTTTCTGTCTCAATTTGGAGGTTTCATACATGGTAATCATGATCATCCTATTTTGGGACAACAACCATTTCATGAAAGAGAGCTAAAGGACAAAATTGTTCTAGTCAAATTTAATGGTCAGTCATCTTCACCATCTGATTTAGAGGAGTGGACCTCTAAGATGGAGTCCTACTTTGACATATTCCCTAAAACTGATGATATGAAGATTCATTTTGCTTCCTTGCATTTGGAGGGATTTGCCCATACCTGGTGGAGGTATATAAAAAAAGAAAACATACTTGTAGAGAATTGGGAAGCTTTCAAGGCACTTATGGCTGAAGTATTTGTTTCTCCTCTTGAGAAAGAGAAATTAGCACGGAGATGGTATGGTTTGGAACAAAGGGGCCTAAGTGTAAGAGAGTACACTAACCAATTCCTCAACCTGACCATGTATGTGGAAAGCATTAGTGATGAGGCTAAGCTTCATAAGTTTATGTATGGTTTAGAGCCATCTTTATCAGCTGATGTTATTTCACAAAATCCTACTTCCCTCTTTAAGGCTATTGAGCTTACGGAGCGCTATGGAAGAAAGTATAGAAGAGAATCTTCATTTCAGCCTGGTTTTGGATAGCCAAGGACTATTTTTAAGCAAGGGCAAGTTGGTAACACTTATGGCAGCAATCATGTGCCAAATGGGAGCTTATGGGTACCAACTTATCCTCCATTTAATGCTTCTAGACCTCAAAGTAATTTCAGGACAACAAATAGTCCAAGAGTTAACAGTGTGCATGACTGCATAAAACAGCCACAGATTTGCTGTTACAAAAATTTCTGTACTAAACATGTAGCAGCTTGCTTATGCTCAGTTCGAAGAGGATTTCATTGGCTTCAACTTGATCAAGAAAAGAGGTCAATCAAAGCTTCCTAGCTCAAGTTACGAATAGTGATTGGTGGTCTAATGGGACTGCACCTAACCATGGCACGGAATAAGGGAAAAACTAAGGCAAATGATGACCTCCAGCAACAAATAAGGGATGCACATGCCCCGAGGGCTGAAAATAACCCTGAGGTGGAAGATGAAGATTAATCTCATGACGTGGGGAGCCTCAGTGTGCTCACTAACACCCTCAGTTCACATGAGACACAGTTCACATGAGACAAGGCATGCTAAGAGGCATAGAGAATTGATTGGAAGGCATTGGTCAAATGAAGACCACTATGGACACCCTTGCTGCCCAGCTCACTAAGTGGATGGAATTCCAAATGAAAGGGAAGGAATATGAGAATAGATTGGGTATGCATGCTAAAAAAGTGACCGGCCCATCAGTGAATGAAGCAAATATGAACTCCCAAGGCATTTTGGGGAGAGTGGGAGTCCCTGACAACACTTTTGAACAAGGAAAGCCTTCACATAGGCAAGAGGAGCTCACGAACAATGCAATGAGGGGTAATTTCCAACCATCACAAGGGCCCATGCCATCTATGCGAGTTCAACCATATTTTGACAAAAATTACTCTAACAGTGGTTCATTTTTGGGCAACCACATGGATCAGCTTCAGTTTGGATATATGGGATAGCCACCTAATCATGAAAGAGAGTTGAGAGACAAGATTATTTTCTCAAAATTCAATGGTCAATTGTTATTTCCAACTGAACTCGAAGAGTGGCTTTCCAAGCTTGAGGATTATTTTGACATCTTGCCCCGTAGTGATGACCAAAAGATCCATTTTGCAACCATCCACTTGGAAGGATTTGCACATACATGGTGGAGGTACATTAAAAAAGAAAATTAGCAAGTAGACTTGTGGGAAGCATTCAAGGCACTCATGGTGCAAGTATTTGTCTTATCGGTGGAGAAAGAAAAGCGTGCCCACCAATGGTATGGCCTTGAACAGCGTGGTCTTGCTGTTAGAGAATACACAAATTAGTTCCTCAACCTTACCATGTATGTTGAGTTGATTAGTGATGATGCCAAGTTACACAAGTATGTGTATGGGCTGGATTCCCAACTCTTGGCTGATATTTTAGCTCAAAATCCATCTGATTTTTTCAAAGCTATTGAGTTGGCTAAGAGGTACTCTTGTAAGGATCGTAGGGATGCTTCATTTCAGCATGGACAGCAAAGAGAGGCATCTCAGCTAGTGTTTGGGCAGCAAAGAGGGGAATCTCAGCTAGTGTTTGGGCAGCAACCAAAGAGGACCTATGCAACCATATTTTGGGCAGCAAAGAGGAGCTATAAGGCCGAGACAGTTTGGGGCAAGTTATGGTGGTGGTAATGTGCCATTCAGCACTCCTAAGATCCCCACATACCCCACTTTTAATGCCTCAAGACCACAAAGTAATTTAAGGATAGCAAACAGACCGAGAATGGATAATAGGCAAGGAGACAACAAGAATAAAAATGCTTGAGCCTTTGGCAATCCATTCCCATGGATTTGTATAAAAAAAGAAAGGAAAAATGGCTTTGTTTCAAGTGTGGTGAGAAGTATATAGCTGATCATGCCTCAAAATGTGCTTTTAGAAATGCTAAGGCATGGGTTCACAACATGTTGATACTTGAGGACTCAAAGGAGGACCTTGAGGATGAACATGCTTTTATGATGACTGCTGAAACGGATGATGTTGATGAAGAGTTTGGTCAAGAAGAGTTCTTTGACCCTGCTGACTCTTTTCCTTTTGACCCCGGTGGTCATGTATCATGAGATATGGGTGGAAAGAATGAACCACATGCTAAAATACAAGCTGTCACTATTTATACCATATCTATATATGCTTGGACAGGATCCATAAGCCCTAATACATTGCGTATTAAGGGAAAAATTCATGGCAAGGATGTGTTTATACTTGTAGACAGTGATAGCACTCATAGTTTCATTAATGGAGCAGTCATGGATAGGCTAAAGTGTTTTTCCACTAATTTACAGCATCCATTGAAGGTGCAAGTTGCCAATGGGGATGAAGAAATTAGCACGCAAGTATGCCATGCTGTTCATATTCAACTTGTTGAAAATTTTGGGCAGCAAATGGATTTAATTGCATTGGAAATGGAGCCTATAGATGTTGTCTTGGATTGTGATTAGCTGAAAACTTTGGGCACTATAACCATGGATTTTTCATTGCTGCACATGGAGTTTGTTAGTATGGGACAACTCATTCACTTGCACGAAATTCAAAATAATAGTGAATTTTAGCTCATTACCAGCAAAGAACTCACGAAAGAGTTCAAGAAACGGTCCCAAATCTTTGTACTGTAGTTAAATAAAGAAAATTCAGATCAGTCTACTAAAACAGTAAATAATTCAGCATTGAGAGCTCTTTTAGAAGAGTACAAGGACCTCTTCCAAGTACCTACAACACTACCCCTTAATAGGGCAGTTGATCATCCCATGATTTGGAGCCTCAATCAAAGCCTATGAACAAGCCACCTTACAGATTGTCTAGGTATGAAAGAGAAGAAGTTACCAAACAAGTCAAAGAATTACTCGACATGGGATTCATTGAGCCTAGTTGTTCACCATATGCTTCCCATGTATTATTGGTAAAAAAGAAGGATGGATCTTCACGATGCGCATAGACTACATGGATCTTAATAAGATCACCGTGAAGAACAGGTACCCCATTCTACGCATAGATGACTTGCTAGATGAGCTCAAGGGGGCTAAGTACTTTACAAAGATAGTTTTGAGGTCAAGCTATCACCAGATCCGCATGAGGGCAAGGGATGAGGTCAAAACAACATTTCGGGCTGATTAGGGGCTCTATCATTTCTTGGTTATGCCTTTTGGGTTAACTAATGCACCGGCCACCTTTCAGAGCTTAATGAACAAAATACTTCAACCTTTTCTTTTTAGATTTGTGTTGGTTTTCTTTGATGATATCCTCATCTATAGTAGATCACTAAAGGATCATCTTTGGCATATGAGGCAGGTGTTTGATGTATTGAGGCAACATAGACTCTTTGCCAAGGAGACAAAATGTTCTTTCATGCAGACAGAAGTGGAATACTTGGGGCATATTGTTAATGAAGATGGAATTAGGGCTGATCCTAAGAAAGTGCATTGTATAAAAGACTGGCCCACACCTACAAATACCACTTCACTTAGAGGATTTCTTGGTCTCTCATCATTCTATCGCAGATTCATTAGGCATTATGCCACTATTGCAGCTCCCTTGATGGATAGGTTTAAGAAAGAGGCCTTTTTCTAGGATGCCATAGAAAATAAGAGCTTTAATCAGCTCAGGGAATTGCTTACCTCAGCTCCCATCTTGGTTTGCCTAGATTTTTTGAAAGAATTCACCATTCAATGTGATGCTAGTGGTAGAGGCATAGGGGTTGTATTGTTACAGGAGCATGGAGGCATATTAACATTAGATGTTGGAATTCTTGCTATGAATATTGCTATGTATGCTAAAGGAAAAGGAGTGGTTGTAAACATTAAAATATAGCATAAATGTATTGGATATGGAAATGTATAAAGGTTGAAATTAATGCAATCCAAGGAATTGATTATAGAGTTGTCTCCTTTTAGAGTTGCAAAATTTCATAAAGTGTGTGAAGCATGTCAGTTTGGTAAGCAGACAAGACAACTTTTTTCACATGAGAGAGATGTGAGAAATATACTTGATGTTATTCATGTTGATATTTGGGGGTCTATACAAGATATATCTCTTATTGGCAATAAATATTTTGTTATGTTTGTTGACGATTCTTCAAGAAAGCTATGGGTATATTTTATGAAGGAAAAGAGTGATGTATTTGAGGACTTCAAAACTTTCAGGGCCGTTTTCGAAACAGAAAAAAGGTTGAATGTTAAGTGCTTGAGGATGAATGGAGAGGAAGAGTACCTCTCTAATGAGTTTAATGAATTTTTGAGGTCTTATGGGATAAAAAGATAGTTTTCTTCTTTGCAAATATATCCCACAACAAAAGCTGCAAACTTGCTGAAAATGAGATGACCATGAATGTATATGACCAAGAGATACTGGCCATCCTTCATCCCATTAAGAAATGGCACCACTACTTATATGGTAGCAGATTTAGGGTCAAGAGTAACCATAGGGCCCTCAAGTATTTCCTCTCTCAGTCTAATCTTACCCTCAAACAACGTAGATGGGTAGCTACATTGCAGAACTATGACTTTGATATTACATATACGCAGGGAAAAGACAATATAGTTGTTGATTCATTATCTAGAATGTGGGCTTGTAAAGTTTCGGCCATCATGGAACTTCATAATGATTGGATAGAAGAGCTTCAGGAGGCCTATTTGTTAGATGCTAATTTCAGCCACATTTTCCAGAAATTACAATAAGGGCATGTGGAAGAAAACTCTCCATATCAGCTTAAGAATGGTCTCTTATGGTTTCATGGCAGGATTGCCATCCCATACACTTCTCCATTCAAGCAAAAGATCATGCAAGAGATGCATTCCTCACCTACAACTAGTCATTTGGGCATATTTAAAATGTATGACAAGATTGCTAAAAGCTTTCATTGGAAGGACCTATGGAAGGATATAAAAGATTTTGTCTTGAGCTGCGTGCCATGTCAGAAAAACAAGGACATCACCTTAAAACCAACTGGTTTACTGCAGCCATTGCCTATGCCCGAAGGCAAATGGACACACATTACTATGGACTTCATTACCGACCTACCGATGGTCAAAAAGGGATGGAACAACATCTATGTAGTTGTAGACAGACTCACCAAGGCAACCCATTTCATTCCTACAAAGACCCAATATAATGCTTCTCAAGTAGCCAGCCAATTCATGGAACATGTTTTCAGATTACATGGCTTACCATAGGTCATTGTGCATGACTGGGATGCTAAGTTCATGAGTAACTTTTGGCAGGCAGTTTTCAGCTCTTTGGCCACTTAGTTAGCCTCTTCCACTACTTACCATCCACAGACCGATGGCCAGACAGAGAGGGTTAACAAGTGGTTGGAAACTTACTTGAGTCATTTCTGTTATGATGTGCAACATGATTGGAACTCATGGTTGCATTTGGCCAAGTTTGCCTATAATAACTCTACACACTCTAGCATTGGAGTTTCACCTTTTCAAGCATTGTATGGCTATAAGGTGCCCCTTCCCACGGTTATCTTCAATGATAAAATAAACCCACAAAACAAGGAGGAGTTGGATAGAATGCAGGCCTTACTTCAGCAGTGTAAAGTCAACTTGAAGAAAGCTCGGGATCAAATGAAGCTTTATGCTGATGACAAAAGAAGGGATGAGTTCCAAGAAGGGGATTTGGTGCTTTTGAAGGTGCCTAAGTCCAGATATGCCACCCTTAAGAATGGGTCCAGCAATAAGTTAGCTCACAAGTTCTATGGGCTATACCGAAGTGTCAATAGAGTAGGAGACTTGGCATATCGGTTGGCATTGCCCCCATCTACAAAGATCCATAATATCTTCCATGTTGATATCCCACCCCAGGGGTATGATGCCAGGAGACATATTCCACAGTGGATTCTGTGAGGTTTTTCAATGGATTTCGTAAAACTATATTTATTTTCTGGGGCTCGTACACAAGGTGGATTCCTTATACGAGAAGTTGATAGGGATGGCTGTCCTTTTTGGGCATCAAATTAATTTAATGTGCATGTGGATAATTCCACAGTGAGTGATTTCGCAAAATACATATCAAATTAATGGACGTTTATGAGTTTAGAGTGCGCACTCGAATTAAATTAAGGTTAGAATAGAGTTCCAACATATTTAATTATTTGTAGCTAAAGACTGCTAGGTATTCACTTTTGTTGGGTTTTATCTTATTATTTTCTAACAATTATGAATGCTTCAGTTGATGTGTAGAGCAGGCGATGATGGCATTGGGTAACACCGGGCGATGGCATGAAGTCAAAATGCTTGAAAGATTTACTATTTTTTATGGGCGCATGTCTTATCACTAAAGACGTGGCGCCAATATTTTTTTAGGTGTGCTTATTACTAAAGTGCCTGACAAAACATTTATTATTTTGTATGCATATAGGCATTCAATTTAATATTTCATTATTTGACATTGTATTTGGACACATCTCGACTTTTGGACGCCCAAATGCTTTACTTTATAATTGGGAAAAAGTAAACACAAAAGCTAAAAGCATGTATTTACAAAGTGGATTATTATTGAGTTTTGAGATAAATAAATCTATAAATACATGCCTTGTGAAGCGCTCACACAAGGCATGGGGGGAGATTGCATTCAATTTGTCTTTTTGTCTCATGTCATGCAAACTCACTTTTTCTTTTTATGAAGAATTGTAGAGTTCTTTGTTCTTGGGGACCTTCTGACATTCACTACGCACGCATACAGTACCCAATCTGCGCACCACCTACCCCCTTTTCCAAACCTCTCTTTTTCAATTAAAGCCCCCTTCCCTCCTCTCTCTCTCTCTCTCTCTCTCACGTGCAATCTCTTCTTTTCTCTTTCCCCTCTTTTTAATTAAAAGTCCCTTCTTCCCCCATCTCCTTCTCTCCCTCATTGTAAGACCTAGGCTCTCTCTCTCTCTCTCTCTCTCTCTCTCTCTCTCTCTCTCTCTCTCTCTCTCCTCCCTTTTTAAAATTGAAACCACCTCCCCTCTCTCTCATGTATAATCTCTCTCTTTCTCTTCCCCCTCCATTTTTTATTAGATTCCTCTCCCCTGCCCCCTCTCTCTCATGTATAGGGCCTACGTTCACACACACACACACACACACACACACACACACACACACACACATCTCTCTCTCTCTCTCTCTCTCTCTCTCTCTCTCTCTCTCTCTCTCTCTCTCTCTCAACTCCCTTTTGTAAATTAAAAACCCCTCCCCTCTCTCTCATGTATAATCTCTCCCTTTCTCTTCCCCCTCCCCTTTTAATTAAATTCCTCTCCCCTTATCCCCTCTTTCTCATGTATAGGGCCTAGGTTCTCTCTCTCTCTCTCTCTAACAATTAGATTAAAATTTTTAATTGAAACTTTCCTTTTAATTGAACATCTTTATAGTTTTTTTAAATTTAAAGTTGTTTGGACATGTTTTTTCACACCCTTTGAGAGGGAGATAGAAGTAGGAGAGAGAGAGAGAGAGAGAGAGAGAGAGAGAGAGAGAGAGGGAAAAAGAAGAAAAAATGATAAAAAAATAAGGAAAAAATATGGAGAGAGGGGGGAAAGAGGAAAGAGAATAGTCTTTTTTAAATTAAACTTTTTAAATAATTTTTAGCTTAGAGAGAGGTAGAGAGAAAATATATAATTTGAAAGAGAGAGAAAATAGGGGGAGAGAAAGGGGAAGAGAGAATAGAGAAAATTAGAGAGAGAATAAAAAATATATAGAGAGAAAAGAGAGTAAGGAAAAAAACTTGAAAGAGGAAGAGGAAAATAAAAATAAGGAGAGAGAGAGAGAGAGAGAGAGAGAGAGAGAGAGAGAGAGAAGAAGAAGAAGAAGAGACGAGAGGGAGGGAGGAATAGATAAAAATAAAATTAGAGAGAAAGAGGAAAAGAAAAAAGGAAAAGAGAGAAGAGAGGGGGGAGAAGAAAAGGGGGAGAGAGAGACAGAGACCCAAAAAACCAAGAGAGAGAAAAGAAAAAGAAGAAGGGAGAGAGAATTTGAGCACACAAATAGAAAATTATAGAGAGAGGAAATATAAAATTTAAAAGAAATAAAAAAATGTAAACATAATGAAGCGAGGGAGAAGAAGAAAATAAAGGAAAAAAGAGGAGATGGATAGAGAAGGAAAAGATAGGAGAGAGGAAAGAAGAATCTTACTACTATATTGTTTCGGTTGTAGATTTCGAAAGCTCGAACCTCCAAAGGGCTTCTTGAGCCTACCCCCTTTTCCAAACCTCTCTTTTTTAATTAAAACCCCCTTCCCTCCTCTCTCTCTCTCTCTCTCGCATGTAATCTCTCCTTTTCTCTTCCCCCTCTTTTTAATTAAAATCCCCTTCCTCCCTCTCTCTCTCTCTCTCTCTCTCTCTCTCTCTCTAAAATTATAACCCCCTCCCCTCTCTCTCATGTATAATCTCTCTCTTTCTCTTCCCCCTCCCTTTTTAATTAAATTCCTCTCCCCTCCTCCCTCTCTCTCATGTATAGGGCCTAGTTTCTCTCTCTCAATTAAGTCAAACTTCTTATTAAATCAAAACATTCTCTCTCTCTCTCTCTCTCTCTCTCTATATATATATATATATATGTGTGTGTGTGTGTGTGTGTGTGTGTGTGTGTGTGTGTTAGACTAAACTTTTTAAATTAGACTTTTCTTTTAATTAAATATTTTTAAAAGCTATTTTTAAATTTAAAGCTTTCTAGACATAGTTTTTCACACACTTTGAGAGGGATATAGAAGAAAAAGAAGAGAGAGAGAGAGAGAGAGAGAGAGAGAGAGAGAGAGAGAGAGAGAGAGAAGAAAAATAATGATAAAAAAGGAAGAAGGAAGAGAGACAGAGAGGAAATATACAATTAAATATCTTTATAAATTTTTTTTACTTAGGGAGAGAGAAACAGAGAGGAAATATATAATTTGAAAGAGAGAAAATAGGGGGAGAGAAAGGGGAAGAGAGAATAAAAAATATAGAGAGAGGAAAGAGAGCGAGAGAAAAAAACTTAAAAGAGAAAGAGAGAGGGAAAGAAAAATAAGGGGAGAGAGAGAGAGAGAGAGAGAGAGAGAGAGAGAGAGAGAGAGAGAGAGAGAGGAAAAATGAAAAAATGAAAAGAGTGGAGAGAGGTAGGAGGAGGGGAGAAGAAAACGGGGGAGAGAGATAGAGAGAAGAAAAGAAGAGAGAAAAATAGAAAAAAATAGGATTTGAATACACACACAGAGAAAACTATAGAGAGAGGAAATATAAAATTAAAAAAAAGGAGAGAATGAAAAGAGAGAGAAGAAGGAAAAAAATGAAAAAAAGAGGAGAGAGAGAGAGAGAGAGAGAGAGAGAGAGAGAGAGAGAGAGAGAGAAGAATAAGAATAAGAATAAGAAAGAGGAAGAGATTGAGGAAAAGAAAAAAGACAAAACATTTAATTTGAATATTTTTTTAGAGAGATGGAAGGGAGAAAGAGAGAGAAAGGAGAGAGGGGGGAAGAGAGAAAGAGAGAGAGGATAAAATTTAAAAGAGAGGGAGAGAAGAAAAAAAAGAAAATCGGGAGAAAGGGGAGGAGAGAGAGAGAGAAGAAAAGAAGAGAGAGTGAGAGAGAGGAGAAGAAGAGAGAGAATATGAACATAAAGAGAGAGAATTATATATAGGGAAAAGTTAAAATTTACATACTTTAAGAGAGACTTGGGAGGAAGGGGGGGGGAAGGAAAGTTGAAGCAGAAGAAGAGGAGGAGGAGGAGGAGGGGAGAGAGAGAGAGAGAGAGAGAGAGAGAGAGAGAGAGAGAGAGAGAGAGAGAGAGAGAGAGAGAGAGAGAGAAGAAGAAGAAGAAGAAGAAGAAGAAGAAGAAGAAAAAAAAAGGAAAAAAGAGGAGAGGGAGAGAGGAGAAGAGAGAGAAAATTTGACATAGGGAATTGGGGGGGGGGGGGGGGGGAAGAGAGAAGGTGAAGAAAAAAATTAGAAACAGAGGGAAAAGAGGAGAAGCTGCCGCGAAGCGATCTAACGTTCCATGTGCGTGCACGGAACGCTAGTCCATACAGATGAAGGTGAGAACCTTAATGCTAATGTGTATTGCATGTGTGAGAGTACAACCTAGTTGTTATCCCTTTCACCATATCCAAGCGTATACCTTTGTTCATGTCATGAGGTGGCTATCGTTTAATATGATCCCAACCATTGGTATCCTTCCTTTTTTGTGATATGAGTAGGACTTTGCAAAGGATGCTAGCCATTGAAACTCAGAGGGTATTGTAGTATGCAGAATTCCAAGAAAGAGATGAGGGTTTTAGAATTGGACTAGTTATGAGGAATAAGTATTTTGAGAGGGTCAAGTATAAACAAGTTAGTAGAGGCCATTGGCAAGCTAGAAATGCTTGGCTAGTATGCCCGTGAGCGTCATAATGCCATGTATGCTCCAAGTTGGGCATATGCTCCCATCATCAACTAGTTTTGCGTTTGCGTTGAAAAAATGAAGTCGAGTGTTATGACAGCTGCAGCCAGTCACTCCAACATCTACGCTCGATAAGTGAAGCTGAGAGCTGCACACGGACTGGCCGGGGTATTCAAGAGCATTGAGCTTTGGCTGGAGTGTGCGCCTTCCTGTGTGGGTTGCTGTTGCCATAGCAATAGGAGCTCCAGCTATCCAGTTTTAGCAGATGGTTTGCAAGATTCTTCTAGCAAATCAAAACACCTCGGGGTAGCCGGTGTATCAAGTTGTCACGCCCATCGCGCAATGCATGGATCTGGCCCGCAATTCTCTCGATACAGCAGCACACTCGACCTTCCAGCTTCGACATGCAACTCCTCACGGAATAGAATCAGGCAACAGCATTGATCATGAGAAGGCAATAACGGCAGCAATGCATAGCTGCATTATAGCTCTAAGTTCCAGTCTTGTGAAGTATGCAAGGGCTCATATTGGCGGGAACCAAAAAGTTTGCGGACTGAGCATAGATGATCTGGAGATCTTCCAGCTTAGGCTGATCAATACGCTAATTATGGTATTGAGATTCATCATGAAGTTGGGTTTTCAGTAGTTTACAGCCTATAAAGTACTGCTGAATTATTGAGAACCTAGAATTTCATTATTAAGGTCCACTATACAATAGCTTTAAGGTCCAAAAGTTACTCCTAGCCATTGATAGGAGACTTGGATAATGATATGACTAGTGATAAGCATAGGTTCATGGTTAGAATCCCAAGGAGTTATAGTAAAGCACATATGTTCCCATGTCATGGCATGTAGTGTGCGCAGAAAAAGTTAACCCACCATATGTCTCGTACCATCTTGAGCTTGAAATCTATGTTTGTGGGAGGTGGAACCAAAGGGGATTATCTGCCAACACAAAGGTAGTCCCATGGTACACAAAGGATCACAGGGAAGCAAAGTTTGGTCGTCACATCTAATTTTGCATACTAATTGTCCAATTCAACCAATCCTAATGATTGAGTAGTAGCCAACCAAAGATATACCCCATGTACAATTAGTAAAGCTACCATATGTTCAAGAGTTTAGATTGAGCAACCTCTATTATTCCCATTCTCCTATGAATGCCATGATCCTAGTAGAGTGAGGCTTATGTAGACTTGTATAGCTTTGTCTTAAGTAGTCCTGAATGAAAAGAGCTTAATAGGGATTTGCATCTTTTTGCAAGGATCGAATTTGGTTTTAGATGCGCCAAAAGCTTCTAAATGAAGTCTCCCATCAATGTGTGTGCGTGCGTGCGCATGTGCACATGTATATGTGTTAGGACTTTCAAATTGAGGAGTATTAGGACTCAATAGAGAATAGAGAGATATAACAACAATCAATCTCTCACTCTTTTATCTCTCACATTTCTTTTATTTTCATGAGAAAAAAAGAGAGATAAAAGAGTAAGAGGTAATGACACTCAACATTCACCTCATCTCTACATGAGTCATCTTCTACTTCTTCTTCCTCTCCTATCTCTTCTTCCACATTTACACACACACACACACACACACACACACACACACACACACACACACACACACACACACACACACACACACACACACACACACACACACACACACACACACACACACACACACACACACACACACACACACACACAAATAGATAAAGTGTTAGTAATTTAGATGAGAAAGAGTGAGAGATAATGACACTCAACATTCACCCCCTCTCTAGATGAGTCATCTTCTCCTTTTTCCTCTTACACACACACACACACACACACACAGAGAAAGAGATAAGGTGTTGGTAATTTCCTTAACTCTCCATTGATACATACATATCTTAAAAGTATTGTATGCACTAACTAACTATTTTTCCATCAAAGTTAAAAGTTATACAAAAAGAGCTCTTATAACATTTAAGATTGCGAAATTTAGGCCGGAAAAGAACTAGTATGTATAATACTACAATTCCAAGGTGTTGGAAAGTTTTTATTCTATAATCCTACAACTTGAAGGTATTGACTCCCCACCTTCCCTTGGTGGCCCCCACAATGGAGATTATAAATGTGATTAAAAACTACATAGCGAGAGAGAGAGAGAGAGAGAGAGAGAGAGAGAGAGAGAGAGAGAGAGAGAGAGAGAGAGAGAGAGAGAGAGAGAGAGAGAGAGAGAGAGAGAGAGAGAGAGAGAGAGAGAGAGAGAGAGAGAGAAAAGAGAGTTCTTATAAAATGTTTAGAAAATAGATAGAAGATAGAGAGGCAACACTACTTTTATATGAGAGCCAAAAGTTAAAGGTGTCTCCACATATTCTTTTGATGCGAAATGGGGGGGTGCCAACACCACCCTTTTTTCCCTGAAATTTTTATGGAGAGAGAGAGAGAGTAGTCTTGTCAGAATTTGTAAAAGAACTTTTCAAAAGAGAGAGACCCTTTGAAGACCTAAAAAGGAGGGGTACTAGCACCCCTTTTGCCTAAAATTTTTTCTAGTAACACCTTCATTTTGTAATCCTCATCTTTTGGCCCTCTCCCCCCCCGTTTTGGCCTTAAAAAGTTTATGGTAACACCTTCGTTTTGTAGTCCTCATCTTTTTATTTTGAAGATTGCTTTAAAAATTCATTGCAAGGCCTTCAAACACACACACGCACACACACACACACACACACACTCACACACACACACACACACACACACACACACACACACACACACACACACACACACACACACACACACACACACACACACACACACACACACACACACACACACACACACACACACACACACACACACACACACACACACACACACACACACACACACACACACACACACACACACACACACACACACACACACACACACACACACACACACACACACACACACACACACACACACACACACACACACACACACACACACACACACTCATTATTGTCATAACTTGCTTTGCTTCTCTAGAGTCATTCCTTCTCTATGAGACTTATGCTAGTAATTTTACATAGGATCAAATTCATTCCAAAGGGTAGGTATGTGATATTTAAAAGTAGAAAAACTTAATGATGCATTAAAAAGTAGAAAAAATTTAAGTTTAGAATAATGTTTTGTCTATAATCTTTCAAGAAATTCAAAGATTGTTCTAACCATAAGTTCTTCTAAATACATAGTCTAATGGGCAAATAGAGCATGCGAACTATGAGAGAGAGAGAGAGAGAGAGAGAGAGAGAGAGAGAGAGAGAGAGAGAGAGAGAGAGAGAGAGAGAGAGAGAGAGAGAGAGAGAGAGAGAGAGAGAGAGAGAGAGAGAGAGAGAGAGAGAGAGAGAGAGAGAGAGAGAGAGAGAGAGAGAGAGAGAGAGAGAGAGAGAGATGGTATAGGGAAGAGGAGGAGTTGCAAATAAAGAGAAAAAGAGAGAGATAAGGGAAAAAGTGTCGAGGAGAAAAAAATAAAGGCAAAAAACAACATGGTGGTGGTGGTGGTTGTGGTGACAACAATGGAAAAGGGTGGGTGGAATAAGTGGACTATGTGAAATAAAAATAAGGGGTTACCAAAAAGTTCTCACTCTAAAGCTGACTCCAAAAGCTTGCTTCTTTCATATACTCAAGTATTTGCTCCTAATGTAGTAGTAGTCCTCAACTTTTGGCTTTTTGTTGTGAGTAGATCTTCCATTTTGGATCAATTCCATTATCTTCAATATGATGGATTTGATGACATTTTCTCCAATAACCCTTTTAGAATGGGATTACTATTCATTGAGATTAAGATGGCAAGATAGTTGTACATTAGAGGTTCCTCAATCTATAAGAAATTTCAGAAAAGGCTTTAGACTTGTGAGTTTCTTACTAAGAGCATTTGCAGCTACTTTTTTTTTTCCCAATATTTAATCTCAAAGTCAAATTCTTGGAGTTTTTCAATCAAGATACTTTGCCTCTAAGGTTGGAATGGGTTAATATCCACTTCAGAGTTTGGTGAACAATCATTAGGATAAATATTCTACCAAGCAAGTAATATCACCATAACTTTGTGGCATGGATGAATGTCAACCAATCAACATTATGAATGGCAGAAAAATTTGTATATGATTTGAGCTTATAAGCAGTGTAAGCTATAGGATGTCCTGCACTTGAGCTATAACATACCCTAATATAAGGATGCTAGCATCAATGATGATTTCAAATTCATTTGTGAAGTTGAGCAATTCGAGATGGGTGCAATAGCAAGACATTCATTGGGTTATTGAAAGTATCTGAATTAACATGTAGTCCAACTAATCTAGTCTTATTTCTTGAGATGCTCTATCCAAGGGCTACATTCAAGGCATAATCCTTGATAAAAATGCAATACCATCCTATGATCCCAAAAATCCTCAAATTTCCTTAGTGGCTCAAGGTGATGGCCAATCTAGTACATTCTTGACCTTATCAAGGTCAACTATTATTCTAGCTTCTAAGATGATGAATTTCTAATATTTAATCTTTTTCTAAAACAATGCATACTTGCTCTTTTTAGCATAGATTTTTTGTACTTAAGGAGTCTCTAGAAAATTGAGCATGATCTTGGTTTTCTTTACCTATCTTTGAATATGTCATAATATCATAAAATAATATTATTACACACTTGTTTAGGTAAGGTCTAAAGATATATTTCACCAATTTGAGATAACCAGAGCATTAGGTAGTCCAAAAGACATCACTAGAAACTCATAGTTCCAATGACCTCTTATTGAAACTAAGTTTTTGAGTACCCTCTTTTTTAATCATGATCTCATGATATCCAAACCTTAGATCAATTCTGGAAAATACTTTGGCTCCCTATAACTTGTCCAAGAGTTTATCTATCCCTAATAACATGATACTTTCTTGATGGATCCTTGGTTTAGCACTCTATAAGCAATGCAAATCCAAAAGTATTTATCCTTCTTTCGTTGGAAATGCCTTCTAGTATGGATAACTTGTAGGGTATTTTTGCTACCAACTTAGCTTCAAGAACAAGCTTAATTTTGTAGCTAACTACCTAAGTAGGTGGTGGCTCAATGAACTCTTATTTTGGTTGATCCACCTTGAGTTTGATCAAGTAAACATAAAGTCACTTCCTTAACCCTTTGGTGACTCGACTAGCCTTGGCTAGTTGAATGTTCGATATGTTATATTCACCATGGGATTGAACTAACCAAAGAAGTTCTAGAAGGGGAGTCAGCCACTACCACAACATTAGGGAAATCTGGACTCCAAAAGGGCCTCATAAGGAAATGATTAGAAAATCTTAAACTTGGATTAGTCCCTCAAGTGGGGTCATCATTGCATGCCTTTTTGTCCCTTGGACCCCTTATATTCCTAAGCTTCACCTTACTTTTTGTGGTGGACCCCACAAAAGAAGGAGACCTCCCTTTCTTTTCACCCAAGTAACAAGCCCTTTTATCCTCCAAGATGGGATCCACCACTCTTTCAAAAGTGTCATATCAGCAAGTCAAATTTATTTTTACCCCAAAAATAAAAATTTTATTTTTCACAAAAAATATATTTCTTTATCTCAAAAGGTATCAAATCGTACTGTAAGTTCAAATACTCATTTTGTATATTATATTTTTCTTTAAAATGCATCTATACCAATTTATCTTTTTAAAACTTTGCATATGTGGTGCCTGGGATCCTCTTAAGGCGATTACTTAACCATTTTCATGCCATGTTATTTCTTCCAAGTGCCATATTAGTAGGACAAGCTAATTTTAGCCCCAAATTTTGGCTTTCCCCTTTCCATCCCCCCCGAAAGACAGTCTTTTCCATCTCTAATAGTGCCTAAGCACATTTTATGTTCATCTCAGTATTTTTCATGCTCTATTTTGCCCTCTGATCCTTCTAAACTAATACTATAGCAAAAAAATAAATCCACATAAGTTCTTATCCTACCCTACATTTCCTAATGGAATCGCTTAGGGACATAAGTAACTATAACAGGAAAGTGAATTTGCATGTTTGTGTGGATTAGGAGTATGATATGACAAAGACTCCTTATAGTAAACGTGGCCTAAATGCAGCACTAGCTTCTCAATGTTGTTTAGAGGGAAAGAAAGATATTGATCTCTATTCTAAATCCTCCTTTAAATTTTGTATCTTCATTACTCACTTATGTTGAGAATGGTGAATAGGGTTTATGAGGTTGCTGCAAATGCTTAGGTGACAATATTCACATGCATCAATATTATCCATCCATGTTATGTAATGCATGTCAAACTTTCTTGCAACCATAATGTTCTTTGAATAAATTTCCAAAAGCCTTGCATGACTAGGAAAATAAAGTGCTTAATGTAGAAGAAGAATTGAAGTGATACAAATATAGTTTTGGACATAAGGAATAAGTAATGGCAGAGGAGGTGCAAAGAAAATCATCCATAAAGAGGGAGAATGCATCATTGAAAGCATCTCTCAAGCAAGCGGAGAAGGACAAGAACATTCTAGAAGCAAAGTTACAAACACACAAGCAATCTCCCATGGGCTACAAGGAAAGAAAACATTGACTATTACCAATATTTTCAATATCAATGAGTAGTGGAGCATGAAAGAGATGCATGAAAACATTGAGGTTAATAACATCCCATTACTAGTCTATTTTGATTTACATGATAGGGATATAACCAACAATATATTTTTCTATCCAAGTGAGTGCCCAACAAAGATGAGTTATTGATCCTTAGGATCCAAAAAAAATAAAAAAAACCTATCTAAAAACTGCAATATTCCTTAGGGGTTGTACGTATGCACAAAAAAAAATCCATTTTATAACTATAGTATTCCTTAAGTGTCATACCATGTACTAATGTAGTGGATTATACATGATGTTTTCAATTGTACATATAGCTTCTTGCAACAATAATCAAGCATATTTGACATAAACTCATAATGATATATTCATTTTTTTCTTTTTTGCAACACTATTTTGTTGCAATGACCTACATGTACACTCCCACTTAGTCCCGTTATTTTTACAAAACTTTTAAAATACCTAAACTTATTTGAAACTATTCTACTCAATTGTTGACCTTGCATATCCTACATGAATGTCTTTTCTTATTCAATTACACCCTTAAAAACGTTGAAAACAAGTGAGCACCTCCCAATTCATTTCACAAAATAGTTCCACACTTCTTGTTTTGGTCATGTATGAATGTAAAACAACACTTTCAACATTTCATAGAGGCTATTTTGGCACATCCCCACACATTCAAGTTGAATAAGATCCAACAACCTGATGATTAGATCTTGATATTTCTAAATGGATGCTTGAATTTGTTTTCAAAGTAACAAATTGAACATATTACATGCAATACTATTGCATAGATTTTGACCATTAAAAAATTGCATGATTCAACAACTAAATCATGAAGTTAATTAAGATTCAAGTAATCAAAAGACACAACCAACCAATTTTAGTGGTTCACATGCAAGATGTAAGGAACTTGGTTTTATTGAAATTATTAATATTGTCTAAGTTTCTTTTTCAAGAACTTTTTTAATGATGTTTGAGGCAAAGGTGAGGCTTTGAAGTATGAGCTTCTAAAGGCATTTTTGAAATGCAAACATCTTATTGCGATTTTTAGAAACCCTTATCATCAAGAACTCCACCTTGTTGCGTTAAATGAATTCTTCTAGATGTCCTTAATTTTTTATCCTTAGAAGAATCTCAAATAGCATGTAACATAGCCAAGGATAGTCAACAAGGCTATGAGACCATATATAGTATGATAGCAAATACATTGGCTCATAGCAAAATAAAGCACATGATTTTGCCTTGTCTATTTCGGCTTAAAGCAATAAGACAAGCACAATGTATGACCATTGCTAATTCAATGGGACAATATTTTGTTTAAAAGAGAAAATGAAAGAAGGAACTAAAGTTGGAAAGATAATTTCTCATGAATATGACGAGTTCAACCATATTTTTGTTGGCTTCTTACAATGCACTATGGCTCATTTTTACAAGGTGTAATGCTCAAAAGGTATTGAATTGATATAATATAACATTGAGGATTTAATATAAATACTTATTTCTAATAAGTTTGTAACTATACTTGCCAAAAAGTGTTATTTCGACCGTGAATTTTGTTATCAAGATTTTGATGAATGTTAAATTGTGAAGGGATGCAAGTTGGAGAGAGTGGGTCTTACATTAATGAACTATACCATGACCTATGTGAAAGATAACACTCTTGTTCTTCTAGCTGAACTACCCAAGGAGACCCATAGTGTTCTCTCTTGGATCTTCCAATGCACTCCATATCCAAGTATAATTTCTAGGCAAGCAGATGGCAAGAAGCTCTACATGGAAGGAGTTGGAAAATTCAATGTCAATTAGCACTTGGATTATGATCTTAAGATATTGAAGTGTATGTTCAAGTATGACACTAAGGCATTAGCATTTCTGCCTTATCCATTTTTCATGAAAGCAAATAATTCTTCTAAGAACTTAGATCATCTCACATGGAATGTAGAGCACTAACCTATAATAGAAAAGTGACACCAAATAAGTCATGTCTTGAAAACAATTGAAAATCCATATTTTCTTGATATTGAGAATATCTTTTTTTGCACTTTGCATTGCCTCATGCTTATATTGTTAAGTTATTAAAGTTGCATGTCAATTATTTCTACACAATCCATAGATGCAAATCGGCTATTGAGAAATTTGAGAAGCTATTAAATTCATTAGGTGTACACAGAGGAAAGATTAAGATTTAAAAAGACTAGAAAATGCTAGGCCTAATTTAAAATGTAGCATTGAAAATATCAATGAGTGGGACAAAGGAGAAGAGATTTCTAAGCAACATGACTAGCAAGCATTCAAAGTTAAAATGGGAGCTATGAAAAGATTTGTACAAATGAAGTCTAGATTTAGAAAGAGATCCCAATCTTAAAATGCGCATGCCAAAGTTTTGTATTCTTTTGATAAGTTTGTTTGGATAATGCTAAAATCATCAACAAATCATTTCACTCAAGTTGAGTTCTATAAAGTAGTCAATGATTTTACAAAGCTAATTGTCAATGAATGGGGAGAAACCAACATCACTCACTGCATGATATGCATTTTACTTTACTACTTACATATTCTTTTCTATTTATATACTTGGACAATCAAAATATAATGTCAATAGCCCATACTTTTATAGCACATACTATATGCTCATAGGTCTTATTTTCTAGAGAATTATGGGTCTTTGAAAATATGGAGCACTCAAGGTATAGAGAAGTCCCATTATTGGGCACAAGGTTTCAAGAACACTTGCCATGGAGGTGATTGCATCAACACTTACCTCGTAGGAATGTTCAATCGGTTTTATACATGTACATTCAACTGCTCTATCACACTATATTGGCTAGATCTCTTAGGCAAGAAATTCAATTGTGTAACAAAGAAAGGTGGTGAAACACATATGCAGTGAATACACATGTGTATCATGGTGCATGATAAGAAGAGAAGGGTCAAAATCGAAACACATATGAAACCACATGTGAACAGCCCTTAAACCTTTTTAGTAAGTTTCATATAAATAGAGCTTTTTCTTTAGTTCATTCTTTATTTCAAACTTCTATTGATCTACCTTTCCTTCTCCTCTTCCAATCTACTTCATCGTTTGCAACAAGAAAACCACACACCAACATTCACTACCAAGCCAAGGCAAAGAGCAAGTATTCACCAATGTGCCATGGCTAGGCAACTAATTTCTCCTAACAAGCTAATTCCACCAACGTAACTTCCTCATCTAGCAGTCCTCCCTCCCCTCATCGATCTAAAGGCTCGAATATCCTCCCACAATTAGCCTTGGAGACTTTGAAAAGAGATCATGAACAAGAAGACTCTTTTGAAGATCAAGAAGCAAGCCAACACGAGGAGGATATCGATGAGGCAACCACTTCCATGGATGAGGAAGGTGACAATAATGATGGTGAAGACAACAATACTATCATGGGAAACAATAGTGTTGGAGGTAAAGATACGAAGAAAGAGGACCATGACATTGACAGGCCCCTGGAATGGGATAGATAGCCTAAGACAAGTTGCAAGCATAATTGAAGGATGTACAACAAGTTAAAGGGCCCCATGCGATGCCCCAAGCTACAAACCAAGTGACCTAAAGCACTTCCTTGTACTGCTTCTCAACTAGCCCTCGTTGTTGCTTGACAACCAAACCCAATTAAATAGCCCCAATCTTGGCCCAAACCTCAGTCCCCCACCTCAACCTCCACCAATGCAGGACCGCAACAAGCATGATAAGGTTCACTTAGATTAGTCCCTAGAAAAGGCTAAAGAGAAGAAAGAGTCGTCACTTAATAAGCCTCAAGGAAATACGCAAGTCCTAGAAGAGCACAAAGATGCAGATAAGAAAAGCATCCTTTACTCCTATAGGGACGGAAATTATTTGATCTTATGGATATCAATTTAGCATGCAATGCTAGCACTGAAGGCTATCTAGGAAGCCTCAAAATCTTACCTTGTTACTATTTTTTAATATGTGCATTTATACGCAATTTGTGCCGATTGGGTCATTGTCATGGAGAGAGGCATGCAATTAGCCTAAAGGCAAAGAGGGAGAACAATTTGTGATGCCAACTGCTTAGAATTTTTATAGTGCCCACTACAATGCAATGTGCTTTGTATGCACATGTAATGAAAATCATTTGCTCTTAGTTCAATATTAAATATATCATATTGTATTTCCTTATGATGGTGTAATTGTTAAAATCGAATTTGTTATTAAAAAGTGAAATGTTAATAAAAAATGCTACAATCAAGTAGGACCAACTGTCAATTTTGGAGGCGGCTCAATGTATTCCCATCCAATATGAGTAAAGGTTTTGGATTTCTTAAATGTTTTTCTTGTTTTTGTCATTTAGTGGTCGGGAATTGAGGATGCATACATCTAACCAACAAAATACAGGTGCAATTTTAAAAAACAAAGTAAAGAAAGTTGGTACTTTAGTACCTAGATGAGCTAGCCTTGTCATCTTAGCTGTTCATATGCCACGATGTTTTATCTTTTCTATCTTAACACTAGACTTAGGAATAATGCTACAATCATAAGAATATTTGGCATTATCCTACACTTTCCCTTTGCCCTCTCTGCACCTATCATTGTGCATCTTATGGTACTATGGCCTTATGTGACCCTGTTTCCTAGAATAATGACAAGTAAGAGAGGACTTAGAACCATGGGTACTATGTGATTGCCCATGAGACTTAGACTTGCCCTTATTGGGCTATGAGTCTCTACCACGATTATTATTCATGTTACCACCATGTCTACCTCTATTTATAAGTGCATGAGAAGTGCATGTTGCATCAATATTCCTCCTATTGTAAGCAATGTACTCTCTAAATAAGAGCATTTAAAGCCATCTCCAAGAGGATTAGCACTCATACTAGAATAGAACAAATCCCAAGTCTTAGGTAGTGTGACCAGCAAGAACAAAGACTTTATGTTATCCTCAATTTAAATGCCCTACGAGATAAGCTAGCTAAAAATAGAGTGCAACTCATTCAAATGAGTGGACATGGGATTGTCCTCCTTCATGCTGCAAAGGTCCACAAGCTTCTTCAATCAATCAATTGTGAGGTAGCACTCTACTTGTCATAAAGTTCACATATCTTTTTCTATAAATTATAAGCAGTACATTTAGTCAAATAACATTGGAGTACACTTGTTACACAAAGGCAATATAATGGTGGACTTTCATAGTTTATTAATCTTATCCAAATCATCCCTATCCCAATTTTCTGGCTCTATTCCCTTTTTTTGTAATGGCTTAACTTGTTTCTTTTGCACCAATACTTGCTAAATCTAAGCCTTCAAATAAACTAAAAATATTGCCATTTAACTTTTCTATGTTAAAAATAGCTTTGTCATTTGACGCATTTAAAATACCTGCCATAATGTGTACCAAACAAAATAAATGCATGCTACTATAATAACAGTAAATTAGTCCCAAAACCAAGCCAAAAAGAGTGCAATAGGAGGAAAATTGAGCAAATACACTATTATTCACCACAAGTAGGAAGTACTAGTGTTGAATAAAAGTGTTTACTCTCAAAAAAACTACTCAAAACTAATTTTTAGCATGGCTATCCATAAAACTACAATAAATAAATATATAACTATAGGAAAATATGCAAAGGTGTAAGCTCCCATTGCTAGGGGAATTTGGGTAGCAATTGCAATGTATAAAAACTAGTAGTGTAAAGAGAGAGCATAAACCACCAAATACCAAAGATTGTCAAAGCATCCAAGGTGTTAAGTACATAGATGCATGTGACAATGAATACCAAGCATATATCCACCACTTACAATAGGAGCTATTGGGCTCAAGAGAAAATCAAACAACTATCATCAAAGTCTACAAGCACAATGTATGCATAAACCAACTAAACAAGAGGCTCTTAATGTCTTTTATGAACCAAGCTATGTAAAGAAAATACCAAAGTACTCCCTCTAGAGAAAATTGGGAGTATTCAAAGTAGCAAAGAAAGCTCAATGCATAAAGTTCATAGCTTTTGAGTGCCCAAAATATATTATGCATACATTCAAAAGCATACAATATGTCTTCAAGCTTATAGCCACTACTCAAATGCAAACAATCAAGCTCAAATCCAAGGCTAAAGGCTTACCATAAGCATATCCACGCACAATGATCAATGCCAAGTATCAAAAGAGCCATGTAGTATACCCAAATGGTATGTAGACATTCAATACACAAACATTCAATACATAACCATGTAGTGTATCCAAATAGCATGTAGACATTCAATACATAGACATTCATTGTGAATGCTTAATTTCCAAACTTTGCTATAGCAAAAAATCCTCCAAGTGTTGAGCTATTTGAGATCTAATCAATCCAAGAAGTTTTCCCAACCATCAAACCAACATTTAAGTGTTATAAACTTGCCCATAAGCATTATATAATCCATAGGCATTTAAATACATGTTGTTTAGGTAGTATATAACAGACTTGCCTTGTATTCATAGTCAATGGTAGGCTGAGCTCAATGGCTTTAAATAGCACTCAAGTCCAATATTTCAAATGCCAAAACAATATCTAAGTGGTGGCCAATTACTTGCCCAAGTATTGAGCAAGGAGCTATGAGCTATAGGTGACCTATAAGAGCTAGGACAAAGGTTGTTTACAATGCCACAAATTGTGTGAATTGATGTTGTTGGGCTGGGGGACTACTTCTTGCTTTGTTGGCCACTTAGAGAAGCTTAATGAGTCCATTCAAAGATCTGGATTAAACTTGGAATAAGCTAAGTTGGAAAGGGAGTTGATACTCACTTCAAATCAATGGAGATGGAGCTACCATGGAAGCTTCATAAGTGAAGGTCTCTTTTTTGGGTTGAAGCTAAATTGGTGAAACTCCTTGAATGCCTATTATGATATCAATTGAAAGGTGGAGAAAGAGTGGAAGCATGAGTGGAAGCGAGAGAGAAGCAAGAGCTATGTAGGTTCAAGCAAGAGAGAGCAAGGTGGTACTGTTGGGGGGTAAAGGAGGTGCCTTTACCTAGCTGCCCATGTATTACTACACTAACAATACCCACACTTGCACATTGCAGGCGCGATGGGTGCCCATCAATGTCACTTTATTCTTTATTCTTTCAATGACATTTGAATAAAGGGAAGGCCAATCACACATTATGACTATTGGAGTTCCCATATTGTGTGTGTCTCTCTCTCTTGCTCTTGCTCCTTCCACCATAGCTCTTGCTCCGGCTCATGCTTGCACTTTCATTTGTTTGTTGGCAGCCATTTAGCCACTCCATTAGAGCTTCCTATCAGTCGCGTTCTTCTTGGGCACTTTTTGAGCCTTCTCAAGCAAGTTGGAGTAGTCCCCCCATAGCCCTCATCCTGCTAGTGAAGTATCGCATTATGTGGAACAGACCCTTTTTTTAGCGACAACTCATGTTTTTCACCTCCTACAGCATATCTTCTTCATTGGGCAGCTATACAAATACTTATACACTTGATTTTGATGCTTGGCATTCATCCTTCCACCCTTGGCATTCAATTTGAGTGCTAAGCTTCAATTTTGGATTGTTATAATAGTCCACAGACTGTCATAAAACAAGGCAGCACTTATCTTTGATGTCTACACTCATTGTCATTGGTTGGATAATGCCCGGTTGATGCTTATATATTCGAGGATGCTATGTCATTTCTTAAAGTTGTTTTTGGAATGATTTAACCACTTCATTTACTCTACTTTGGCTGGGGTTTGCTGGTTGGAAATGCAGGGAAACAATCTATTTAATGCTTCTATGTTTAGCTTTGTTGGTCTTATGATGGCCAGTTATGGTGGGGTGATGTCTACATGTATGGGAATGATGTGCCCGTGTTATGGGTTGGACTTGGAGCTAATTTTGGTACTAAAATAGCTTGGTTTGATAGTGTATTCATTGTTGTATATAGGAGGACTAAACCTCTTTTAATAGGGATTTTATATGCCTATAGCTTTTGGCTATGATTTGGGTGTTGTATATGCACTATTGCTGTGTACCATTGATGCTAGTACATTTGTATATCATATGCCCATGATTTGAGATGCCTTTCAGCTTGATTTGAGGGATGATTTACTTAATTTTGACAGTGAATTTATTGTTTTAATAACCAAGGCTAAAGCCTATTTGGTCAGTGTATGCTTTACCTATTGGTCACGAGTGCTTCTCGAGTGACTCATATGACTACATGGATGTATATAAAGGTTGGCACATGTCTTGTATTGCTCCAAAATGCCTTTTGAGCTTTGATCAAACTGCATCCTGGTTAGGATTTGACTGACATTGGTCTACAATGGCATGCTTTGTGACAATTATATGTCTATGGTCTATGCTTGACCCTTCGGTACATGCTTTAATGCATATGTCACAAATGCATGCTGCTTACATTGTCTGTGTTTGATTGCCATTTGGAGCTTCAGTTGGGCATTGATTTGCATACTTTGGAGCTCTTAGATTCTTATTTGGGTTGTGAGAGATTTGACATTGATTGTACATGATGTATTGGATGTCATAGGTGATGCTTGACGGATCCCTTACTCTGGATGCTTCATTGATATACGGTCTTGGCTCCATGATGCCTTATGTATTCACATGCTATCTCTGAGCTTGGTTGCTCAATTGACATCAATATTTTTGACAATGGGAGCTTCATGCTATCTCTGGATATTGCAGAGCTTGTGATTTATGCAGTTGAGCTTCTTGAGTAGATGAGACTGGGATCTCTTACATGTCTATGCTCTTGATAGATACTTGTTTGCATTGGATGATTTTGGGATGATTTGATATGTCTTCTCTTTGAGCATAAACCGACCTTTGTTAGGTCCTATCAGTTAGACTTACACCTAGCTTGGCGCATCTATCAAAACATTGCTCTAGGTGTCCCCAATGCTCATGGATTAGGCTATAGACACAGAAGTCATCGAGATACACCTCAATGAACTCATGCAGATGGTTTCGAAAGGCAGCCATCATTACTCGTTGGAAGGTAGAGAAGCATTGCAGAGCCCAAACAACGTTACTCTGTAAGTATAGGTTCCCCATTATGTTGTGAAGGTTGTTTTGGATTGGTCATCTTTTGCGATTTGGACTTGGTTGTATCCGCTGAATCCATCCAAGAGGGAATAGAGCTCATGGCCTGCCACTGTGTCCAACAGTTGGTCTGTGAAAGGGATAGGGTAATGATCCTTCTTCATCTTGGAATTGAGCTTGCAGAAGTCCACGCATATTCAAAGTTTTCCATTCTTCTTAGGTACTACCACAATGGGAGAAATCCATTCATTGTTAGCCACGAGATAAATAAACTCAGCTTCAAGGAGCTTTAATAATTCAGCCTTCACTAGAGCAGAATAATTGGGATTCATGCACCTCTGTCTTTGCCTCACTGGTTTGGCCATCGGGCTCAAGGTCAATGTGATGTTGACAGACTGTAGGGTCAATCCCCTTTAGTTCTTTGTACAACCAAGCAAGCACGTCTAAGTTCTCCTTTAGTAGGTCTCGTAGGACCACTAGTTCTTCTTTTGGAAGATTTAGACCCACTTTCAGGTGATGTTCAGTACCTTCAGCATCTAGGAACATCAATTGCCTTTCACCTTCCACTTCACGGATAAATGTCCCACAGATTGCTTCTGGGTAAAGATCTGACTCCTTCAAGGGAGTGGTCTCATCTTCTGATGATGCACTAGAACTACTGTTGTCTTTCAATGGAGGCTTAGCTCGCTCTTTGGGAGATTGAAAGGGTATCATTAAGGTTTTTGAAAGGTGAGAAGGATCGAAGCTTGCACGCGAGAGCTATAGCGGGAGAGCAAGAGCAAGAAAGAGAGAGAGACAAGAAATGGGAACTCCAACAGTCACAATGTGTGATTGGGCCTTCCTTTATTCAAACTTCCACTAAAAGAATAAAGAATAAAGTGACGGTGATGGGCGCCCGCCACCTGTAGTGTGCAGTGGCAGTGACTGTCAGTGTAGTAATACACGGGCGGCTAGGCGGAGGCACCTTTACCCCCAACAACCTCCCACTTAAAGGTGAATCTTCCCTAGTGAGGAGTGAAAAGAAAAAAGACAGTACAACATGTACACATGTACAACAGGATGAGGAAAGATGTCACCTCATCCCATACCCATCAACCTCCTGAGGAAGGCAAAGCGCTCTGTAGAGAGGCTTTTTGTGAGCAGATCTGCAGGATTTTGGTCAGTCGAGATCTTAACAAGGTCAACAGATTTGTTCTCAACGACCCCACATACGAAGTGATACCTCACCTCAATGTGTTTCGTCTTCGCATGGAAGACCGGATTCTTGGCTACTTGAATAGCACTCATCGAATTCGAATGCAGTGTAGGGATAGCATCAATACCAAGGTTAGTAACCAAATGATCCAACCAAAAGGCCTCCTTGCAAGCCTCAATGGCTGCAACATACTCGGCCTCTGTAGTAGAAAGGACACCTTGGATATCCAAGAAACAACACCTCCAGCATAGGTGAATACATAGCCAGAAGTGGACTTCCTACTATCTGCATGTCCTGCATAATTAGAGTCAGTGTATCCCACGACTCTTGTATCCTGGCTGCCATAGCATATGCACATATATGCAGTGCCCTTCAGGTACCTCATGATACCCTTCACGGCATCCCAATGCTTCTTGCCAGGTGTAGCCATATAGCGTGCCACAACACCAACTGCAAAGGCAATATCTGGACGAGTGGCTATCATGGCATACATAAGACTACCCACTGCGGATGCATAGGGAATCTTGGCCATCTCAGCCCTCTTCTCATTTGTCTGCAGACAATCAGCCTATGATACCTTCACATAAGAAGGCAATGGACAGCCAATAGACTTTACGTCCTGCATGTGGAAGCGCTCAAGGACTTTATGAATGTACTTCCTCTGTGACAAGTAGAGGAGTCCTTGATGCCCCTCGCGTCTAATGTGCATACCAAGTATGTGAGAGGCCTATCCTAGATCTTTCATCTCAAAGCTCTTCTTGAGCTGAGCCTTAAGAGCATCTAGCTCATCATGAGCTTTCGCTACTATCAACATATCATCCACATAGAGTACCAAAATCATTAAAGAACCGTCACAGGATTTCTTCGTGTAAAGACACAGATCCATAGCACTCTTGCTATAGCCGTGTGACTGCATAAAGGCATCAAACTTATGATACCACTCCCTAGGTGCCTGCTTCAAGCCATAAAGACTTTTCTTCAATTTGCACACTAGGTGCTCCCTGCCAGGTTCAGCAAAGCCCTTAGGCTGCTCCATATAAATCTCATCATGCATGTCCCCATGTAAGAAAGCCGTCTTGACATCCATCTGGTATAAGTCCAAGTCAAGCTGAGCAACTAAAGCCAAGACTAAGCACAAGGTGATCATTTTAACCACAGGAGAAAAGACCTAATCAAAGTCCACACCATGCTCATGCTGAAAACCCTTTGCTACCAATCTATCCTTGTATGTAGACTTGGGGTGTCCAATGGTACTTTTCAGCTTGTACACCCACTTGCATGGCAAAGCCTTCTTGCCCTTAGGCAAGGAAACCAAATCCCAAGTCTCATTCTTATGCAAGGAGTCTATCTCAAACTGCATAGCCCTCTCCGAGGAGTGACTGTCACCCCTGCGCATAGCCTCATCATAAGTGAAAGGCTCTCCTGCATCTATAACCAAGACATCATGCATCGAGGGCTGAAATCTATCAAGTGGACGTATGTCTCTAGCAGACCGTCTCACGGCAGGCTCTGCTGCCTTCCCAGCTGCCTGTCCAACACCCTGACCATGAGCATCTGCTGCAGCTGTAGACTGTCCAACTAGCTATGTGGGAGCTCTCGGCTCCTCTTGAAATATGACCCTACGAATCTCAACAACTTTCTCAGGCTGCCTATGCATCTTGTCTTCATGGAAGACTACATCATGACTTCGGATGACTTTCCACGCCTATGGATCCTAGAGACGGTAACCCATCTCGCCTGCATCCCCATAACCAAGGAAAATGCATTTGACACTCTTAGGATCCAGCTTACTTCTCTTGTCCCTGGACACATGGCAAAATGCCTCACATCCAAAGACACGGAGATGCGCATAAGAGGGAGGTTTTCCAATCCATACCTCCTCTGTAACCTGGAAATCCAAACCACTAGAAGGTGATCTATTTATGATATGCATAGCTGTGTTAATTGCCTCAACCCAAAAGCTCTATGGTAGGCCTGCATGGCTAAGCATACTGCGTACACGCTCCTAGATGGTTCTATTCATCCGCTAAGCCAAACCATTCTAGGGGGGGTGTAGGGGGCGGTCAATTGATGCTTAATACCCCTCTCATCACATAACTGCTCAAAAGTACGTGAGACATACTCACCCCCATTATCTGTCCTTAGGCATTTTAGCCTATACCTAGACTGGTTCTCAACCAATGCAAGCCATCTCTAAAACACAGCCAAGACATCGGATTTCAGCTTAATGGGATAAGCCCAAACTTTTCGTGAAAAATCATCTATGAAAGTAACAAAATACTTTGCACCACCCATAGACTGACAAGGCATGGGCCCACAAACATCCGAATGTACCAATGCCAAGGGCTCACTCATGCATGGCCTGCCAGACTTCTTATGCGTAGACCGAGTCTGCTTGCCATAAAGACAATGCTCACATGAATCAAAACATGCATAATCAAGGGGCGGTAAGTATTGCAAACTAGAAAGCATTTTCATTCCCTTCAAAGACATATGGCCCAAACGGGCATGCCAAAGAGATACATGTGGGATAGAACCCATAGACAAAACATGATCAAGGGAAGAAGCGGATACAATCAAGGGATAGAGGTTGCCAGGCTTGGCATCTCTCGCAATCACAAGTGTGCCACGAGTGATCTTCCATGCAGAGTCTCCGAAAGATACATGATAAGCTGCATCATCAAGCTGTCCAGTTGACATGAGACTGCGTGTCAAAGCACGTACATGACGTACATCCTGCATAACAAAACTGCTGCCAGAAGGAAACTGCAGCCTAACATCACCAATGCCCACAATGTCAAGAAGCCCACAGAACCCGAAACTGTATGGTATGAATGAAACCCCTCTCGGCAAGGTGTCACATGAAAGGACCCACTTGAGTCCAAGAGCCAACACTGTGCATACATAGAGTGTATCTCTATCATCTGCGAAGCACTAGAAGAAGCTGCAAGGATACAATCATCATCAACATCCTTAGGCTGCATAACATTGATCTCTTCAATTTTAACACTGGACTTTGAAGGCACTATGCTGCCATCAGAAGACTTATCATGCACTTTGTCTTTCCCCTTATCTTTGTGCCTTTCATTGCGCAGTTCATGGCATTGTGGCCTAATATGGCCCTTTTTCCCACAATGGTGATAAGTAACATCTGCATTCCTGCCACGGGATTTGCTACGTGACTTCCCATGAGATTTGGACCGAGATTTTTGAGAATCCCGTCTACGGCCACTGCCACTGCCATGCTTTCCATATCCATCATTCCTGCCTCTAACTGTCATATCATGCGACACATGAGAGGCATCCAAATTCTTACGGTTAACCTTTTTCTGCAAAAGAGCACTCTCAACATCAGATAATTTCAAGGTAGCAGCAGAGGCACACAATACAGTGCAGAATACATCCCATGACTCATTAAGGGTACCAAGCAAGAAAAGAGGAGTGACATCCTCTGCAAAAGTGATGTCCTGCGAAGTCAAGTTCTTGAGTATAGCATTGTGGGAGCTTTCGCTCAACCGCCAAGACCCACGGACCGCTTATTGTTTCAAGCATTCCAAGCGAGCTCTCATGGCTATCTCTCACCTAGCCGACGCGCCGTCGATCCTACGAATGCAGTGAACTTACCTTGATGCTTGATCGAGTACCCTCCTCTCTCTCAACACTTCGGTAGCTCCACGATTCTTGATGCTAGCTCAAGCATCCTCAAGCCTCCTCCATCTCCAAGCCTCATCCTCCATAGCCGCGCGCGCAAGAGAAGAGAAGAAAAGAGAAGAGGAGAGGGGGAGAGGAGATGGTGGAGAGCTTCACCCTCTTGATTCCTCACTCTCTCACACACTCACTCCCTCACACTCTCACACTCCCTCTCTCAAGAGCATACACAAGCAAGAAGGAGAGAAGAAGGGAGGAAGAAGAGGACTAGTTTTGCCACACCAAAGAATGAGCTCTTCATTCACTTTTCAACTTTATATACAAAACCCTATTTCCCTTTTGGGCGGTCATTCCCTTTTTCCCTTTTTTACATGGCCGGTCATAGCCCAGGCCCTGTTTTCCATTGTCCTTTTATCTTCCTTGCTTCCTTTTCACTACCCTTCTATATTTACAAATCGCACGGGTGAGAGCCCGGCACTCTTTTACAAGATTTTAGGGTGCGCTTTTTATGCGCCTTTCCCTTTTTGTGGTTGCCTTGGCCTTTAACGGTTGTCCTTGCGCTTTTGGCCTTTTCTCCTTCTTTTCCTTCCGTCGGGTTACCTTTTTCCCGCCTTTGCCCTGCGTCTTTTCCACTTTCTTCCTCTCTCTTCGTGTTGGGGTTAACATTACCCCCCTCCTAGATGAGTGCCAGTCCCATGGCACTTACTGGCGTAGGGAGCAAGTGGTAGTATGCACTGAAGACTTCGGGGGGACAGGGGCTTGGGGTCTGCACTAGTGACCGGTGATGTGGGGGTTGGTTGGGGATGCCGTGTAGGATGATTTTTTCGACTTGTCGGATGCTGGGTGGGTAATTAGCATTGGAGGTTGATGCAGAACGAAGGCCACTTGGGCTGTGGTTGTCAATGCCTGCAATTGAAAACCTGTCAGGTGGTCTCTCCCTAGGGGTAGTGCTAGTCTGTGTATTGTGCACAAGACTTAGTTTGGGAGACAAGTCGAACTCTAAGCAAGCTGAGAGTGTTGTCCTGCACTTGAGGACCCAAACTGTGAATTAGTTCTGTGTAGGTATTATATGAGTGCCGTGTGTATGCATACTTAAATATTATATAGCTAGAAGACTGGGCGGCAGGGGCCGTGTGGAGAAGAATTGTGGTAATGGGGAGATGAAGTACACCTTTGACTCTTGTTTGGAGGCGTCGTTAGGGGTGTGCCATTGTCGTCGGAGCTTGCTTGCTTTTCTTTTCTTTTCTTTTCTTTCTTTCTCTTTTTTTTTTTTTTTGGGTGCCATGGTTACATGGAGGCAGCAGTACAAGGGATAACGGGAGTTCTACTCCTCATTATCCGAATGGTGGGGAAGGGTGGGCGGAGGGCGGGGGGCCTTGTTAAGGAATTTTCGGCTTAGCAAGTAGCCTTTAGTGTGGAGGCGGGTTTTGAGGGTGGTGGTGGAGAGAAAGGGGTGGTTGCACTGTGTGAATTTGCTGTCATTCATGTCTTCCAGCAGTGCACCACAAAAGGATGGCAAAAGAGCAGCACGCATCATGAGACGAGTCATGGTGGTGCTGTCTATGGCATTGGGGTCAAAATAGAGGGGTGGAAGGTGGCGCTCTTGGGGTGCAGGTTCCTGGTGTACTAGGATTCTAATTAACCTAAGGTAGTTACAGGTGGTGATGAATGCTGGGTCAGGGCAGGAAGTGAATTCGTTAAGGAATTTATTTATAGAGCTGTACAAGTCGGGCAGGGTGAAGAGAAGAGCGTTCCTATGGGAAGTGGTATTGGCATTATAAATGACGGGAAAGTCAAACCTGCCATGGATGGACAGGTTAAAATCCACTCCTACCCTTCGAGGATACGGCATAAAGGTGGGGTCGTTCCTTTCCGAAGGGAGGGTGTTGCAAAACGCCATCCACGCCTCCAGGTTGACGTCAAAAATGCGCTGCCTCCAAGTGGGTTGGGAACTATAGCCTTCCACTGTGCGAGGTACTTGGAGAACTTTGTCTTGCCAAAATTCGCGGTCCTCGGCCCCCCAAGCAGTTGGGTGGGCCTCATGCTCTTCTAACCATTTAGCCTTGAGCCGGGCCCCCATGGCGATGACATCCTCCACCAACAACTGAATGGGCAGCACCCTATTCAAGGCGGTGGGAAACTCGAAGCGTAGGTCGAAGGGGTCTCGGCTATACTCCTGCTGCTCCCAGATAATCATTTCAGCGCGGTACTCAGCAGGGGAGTCTTGGGTGCGCAGCGGGAAAGGGGCAGGCTGTTTCAGGGCGGGTCTGGCCTTCAGTTTTCTTCTTGCCTTCTCCACCATTTCCTTCCTTCGGGTGGTGTGGGCCGCTCTTCGTTCGGCAGATGCGTCATGGGGTGGCACTTCGGTTTGTTGGTGTTGAGGGGGTGGCGGGGCATATTCCTCGTCTTGAGGCCCTAGGCCAAGCTCGGGCTCACCCCCTTCCGCTTGCTCCTCCTCCTGTGTTTTCTCCTCAGTGAACCCCAGGTCATCCATCTCCTGTGTTGTCAGTCCTGCTTGTGCCAGATATTTCCTTTGTTCCTCTAGGCTCTGCAGAGGGCCTCCTAGCTGCAGTGGTACGTGCAGGCCTGCCGTGAGGGCCCTGCGCGCAATGGTTAGCTTTCTTTGCAACTGATCATTGGCCTCATCTGTTTCTGAGTGGGTGGTAGGTGTGCTGCTGAGCCATCATAGCAAGTTGGGCTGCCTCTGCCTGGTTTTCAGCCATCACTTTGTCTCCCTCAGCCTTGGCCAGCCGGCGTGCTAAGTCCCGCACTCTCTGCTCGTTATGATTTGACCATTCCTTTGACCGCCTCTCCATGTCTTCCAGGCTTTCCCCCTGTCGAAGGGTCATCGCCATAAATTGTTGTTGCTGGGCTTTGAGCTCCTGGTGCAAGCGGGACTGCTCTCGGTGCTCCTCTACGATCTACTCGTTGAGTTGGTCCCACATCGCCTGCAACCTGCGCACCTGTTCTGCCCTCAATTGATCCAGCTCTGCAACATCTTGTCTAATTTTTTCAAGCTGACTCTGCGCCTCCAAGTTGTTTGCAGATAGCTGGTCATTTTTGCGCTGAAGGTGGGCATTTGTCTCCCTCTCTCGGGTGAGACGCTCCATTAGGATTTTCCTTCGTCCCTCCCAGGTAGCGTCGCGCTCCTTTAGGGTTTTCAGCTCCTCCGCCTCCTTGGTGCTGGCCTCCTCCCTAAGCACGGCAATTTCCTTTTGATATTCTGTTATTTGCCTTACTCTGTCCAGTTGGAGGGCAGCTTGCGATTCGCGCTCCACTGCCAGCTCTTCCACCGCCACCCTCCTTTCTTGCCTGGCTGTTTGCAACTGCGCGAGCAGCTCCTTTACATAGTCATCATAGTGGCCTGTTGGAGGTGGAGAGTGGGGCATGATCGTAGTGGTGGCAATCTCCTCCACTTTTTGTCTTTTCTCTTCTGGCCCTGGCTCCAGCTCGACCGTCGCTGCCCTTTTGGCCCCTGAGACTAGGGTGGCCCCGGCTGCTTCCCTTGCCAACTCTCTTTCCACCAAGAATTGTAGCCAGGTGACTACATTGCTTTCATCGACCTTTGGGGTGTGCATCAGGGCGGCTGTGGCAAGGGGCGTCACCTTGAGGGGAGTGGCTTGCATGGTTGGTGCGAGGAGAGGGGAGATGGGTCTGACCGGGTCTTTTCCTTTCCCTTCTGTAGGAGGCGGCGGCACAGGTTCCGGCGTACCAGTGCTAGGGCCGGGTGCTTCAGATTGGTATGATCTGCCCGCTCCTTCCATATCTTTCCTCCGCTGTTCCTCGATAGAGCGACGCGTCGCCAGCTCCAATTCTTCTTCTTCTCTCCTCCTCAACTCTTCCTCAGCCCTCTTTCTTCTCTCCTCCTCTTCTCTTACTGACTCTCTTCGGGCCCATTCGAGCTCCTCCCTCTCTTTTCTCCTTCGCTCCTCCTCTCTCTTTCCGTGTAGGGCTTTGGTCCGTTGCTCCGCTTTCCTTTCTGGTGCAGCCTGGCGTTCTCCCTCCTCGTCGGTGTCCGTCTCTGTTTCATCGACTGTTCCTCCGCCTGGGGCTGGGACTGTGACGGCGATTCGCCACCTTTTCCGCCATCTCCCTATTTGTCCTCTCTCGCACATCCCTGCCCTATTGCCTCGTGGAGGATCGCAGTGAGGGAACCTCCAAAACCTATGGTGGAGGCCTTGGAGGATGAGGCCTTGCGGGTTGATCGAGGTGAGGGGGATTCTCCTACTACGGCCCTTCCTCCTGTTGCCAGGGCCTTTGCTGAGGCCTCAATCGTCCTTCTCACGAACCTGTTGAGGTTCACCTCATCCAGTGCCTGAGCCGCGATGCTTTCGAGTAAAGGCACATTTATCTTAGACATGATGCTATTGTACCGTTGACTCGAAAATAGGGTGTGCATCATTTTTGCCTGCAGCTGAATCTCTGGATCAGGGATGTCTGCCAAGTTGACTCCGTCATTGGTGTGGACTTTCACTTTGTCCATTCCCAACATGGCGTAGACGTCCCTTTTCGACTTCTTCTCCACCTTGTTCGGAAGCCCCAGTGCTCTTTCTATCAGTTCAGGGGTCAGTTCAACCTGCACCTGTTTGGTGGCTTCCGCGTCCCGCACTGTGATGGTGCCCCTGTTTTTGTTGAAGGTGCGTAGGAACTCGGCGCACAGGTTATAGTCTATCCTCTGGCCCACTGCTTCCAGATACCGTTGTAAGTGGCATTGCTCCATGATCCGTCGTACCGCTGGTTCCTCAATAACCACATCCTCCAAGTTGAATATGTGGCGGAACTTCAGCTGATTGAATGCTCTGATTTCCACCGTGAGGTCGTACCGCACCTATTCCTCCTCCGAGAAAGGGAGTTTGCCAGCTTTGTCTTGACCTGCCATGGTCGCCACCTGTACATTCAGTCAATTCACTTCTTAGCATTTTTGGCAACCAATTCGTAGGACGACCATAGCAGATTTTATCATTTATAACCATGATTCTTTCCTTTCAAACTTCTATCGTCTATTTCTGCATGGCATTTTAATTTGGAGCCTTTTCATGCTTGGTTCACTTTTTAGTTTTAACTTTCATGCTTGGTTTGCTTTCTAGATTTACTGCCCCATACTGCCCCCTCCCCCTTGTGGAAAAGAAAAATCCGTCCCAGGATTGGGGGGTGTGGGTCCAAGGCGTTCAGGTTGTTTTGTGGAGGAGCCAATCGTAGAAGTTGGGGTTATATTCGAGGTGTGCAGAGTAGTCCAGGTCACAGGGTCGGATGCCTACGTGGGTGATGTATGTGAGGACATCGGTGAGGAAATCTCCAGAGTTGACCCGACTTGCGATGTGGAGCTCTTCTTCTGTCAGGATGCGATCGAGATAGGGGTGTCCTAAGATATGATCATCCATGGTCCGACCTCGAAGAGTGGTTAACACTCGATACGAGGTGGGCGCGATGTATGTGGGATCATACTCGGCTGTCTTGATGGCTCGGCGTTGTTCGGCGTTGGTCATTATGCGGCATCCTTCCACTGCCCATTTTAATCGAAGAGTGTACCACTGCTTTAAGAAGGGAGATTCGGTGTCCGCGAGGTGGGACAACCTTGTTGTTTCTTGGCTAGTGAGGCCGGACGTCGTACGCGGGTCAAACGATGGGATGAGGCGTTGCTTAATGGCTTGCTCTTGGAGACCTCGCGAGCGAGTAGCTCAGCGGCAGAGCATGAAGCTTGTGCGAAGGTGAATTCAAAAGTCTCCCAAGAGCAAGGCATGGTGTGCACGTCCGTTGCAAGGGGTTCCGCTAACAGTCCCAAGTCTAGGCGGTCATAGCTGAGGGCCAGTGCCACAAAGGTGGCGTCGAGCTGTTTGATGCAGTCCACAACGTCATCCCCCGTGTCCTCGACGAGGTCAGCGGCCAGCGTTAGGAATGACTTCCGTTCATAGGAAGGCTTAAGGCCGGCGGGTGGTTGAGGCTTGCTGGGGCTAGAGGCTCTGTCGATACAGAGCTGCAGCTGGGGGCCTGTTTGAGTCAGCAACTCGGGCGTTGGTCGAATGGATGGGTCGGGTTTGATCTTAGGGGCCATGCTATTGCGGTCAGCAGGGTTGCTGGGTTTCGGGCCGGGTCGGTTGGGTGACACCTCCGGTGGTGGTGGCCAGTGCTTGGGCCGTTGGGCGTGTGTGACGCCGGTGGGGTGACTCGTAAAGGAGTCGGATGACTGGGGTGGGCTCTGTGATTCGTGGTCTTGAAGTGTCAGAGGACAAGGCCTTGCGATTGACGTAGGAGCAGGGCCCGTGTCAGTTGGGACTTTGGGGACCCACAGCAAGGCATTCCCCTCATAGTAGCCTTGTGCATGCAGCTGGATTTTAGGGACCCATATTTGTTTAACCACGCGGGGCTTGTGATGATGGCGTTTTGGTCTTCTAGGTTTAGGTTTGTAGGTGTTCCACGAACCCGCGCGTCTAGTTCTAGGCTGATCTCGAGACTTCTTCAGCACCCATTGCAAGCGAGTCTGTTGGGGTTTTGCCTTAGGTTTGGCGGGTCGCGGTGCATGGGGATCTGGGTGTAGTAAATATGCACGGCCCTCCTCCGTAGTCCTAGGTGCGGCTATTTTTATCGGTGGCCCGTTGAGCGATGCTGGGGTTACGAGGCGCTGGCTGAAAGTCGTGACAATAGCCACATTCCCGATTGTTAGGTGGATGCGTTGTGACTCATAATTAACATTGCAACGGGTCTGCTTTTTAAATGTTCGCCCAAGCAATGTCTCTGTGCCTGCCTCCCTGGCATCGGGTAGGACATAGAACAGCATGGGAATAGTTTCAGTCTCGATAGAAACGGTAACCCTGCATGGGCCGAGGATCGGGTAGGATTGGGCCCCATATGGGTTCAATCTGGTTGTTGTGGGATGAAGCGTTGGTGCGCCAAGTTGGGTCCAATGCTCATGCGTCAAAATGTTAAAATCTGCCCCCTCGTCAATCAGGGCGTTGAAGGAGCACGTTTGCTTGGCCGTGACCGTGATGCGGAGGTAGGCGGGTTCTACAGGCTTCTCCTCATTCTCGCCGATTTTCGTAAGTGTGGCTACTCGTATTTTAACGTGCGTTTCCACCATTGGTTGTTCATGCAGTGGGTGAGTGGGCGGATAGTACTTTTTGATTCGACTGCCGTTAAAGAAGCCCATTCCCTCTCCATCCAGTGTTTCCAGCTCGACATTACCAGTTCGGCTGATTGTGCGTAGCTTAAAGGGCCCGAGACCTCTGAATTTCATCTTCTGTTTGTGTCCTTTAACTGAATAGAGGAGCACTAGGTCTCTCGGCTCAAACTCTCGTTGCTTGACGTGTTTATCAAACCAGCTTTTGCGTCTAGCTTTCTCACAGATAAGCGCATGGGTGGCTAGGAGACGCACCTCTGATAGGCATTCTAGCTTGACTAAGCATTGCGTCCATGCCTCCCTCCCCTCCCATCGTTCTTGGAGTGCTATCCACAGGCTAGGGACGAAGAATTCTAATGGAAGAATAGCTTCGGTCCCATAGGTTAGTCTAAAAGGCATTTGTCTGACGGCCGTCTTATAAGCTGTTTGGTAGGCCCACAAGGCTGCCATCAACTTGTTATCCCAGTCACTTCGTGAGGCCGAAACTACTTTGGTCAGGACAATGATGAGAATTTTGTTGGTTGACTCAGCCTGGCCGTTAGCCTGAGGGTAGTATGGTGAGGATTTGCGATGGATGATGAGGAAGGTGGATAGGAGATGGGCTATCACTTTGTTGAAGAAGTGCGTTCCTTGGTCGCTAGCCAATTCGATGGGGCAACCAAAACACGAGATTACTTGTTCCCATAAAAACTTGGCAGTCGTCCTAGCATCGTTTTTCCGTGTGGCCCTCACCTCCGCCCATTTGGTGAGGTAGTCCGTGGCCACCATGATGTATCTAGCCTGTGACTATTGTGTCGTGGGGCTGATGGGTCCTATGAAGTCAATTCTCCACTTTTCGAAAGGTTGGCACGCGATGACCGGGGTTAACTCCATCTGATCTTTACGGACCGGGACCCTTGTCCGTTGGCACTCGCCGCAATGTTTGACAAATTGTGAGGCATCAAGGAAGAGCGTGGGCCACCATAGCTGGGACTGCAACACCTTTCGTGCTGTAGTATCCCCGCTAAAGTGTCCTCCTGCAATACCATTGTGCGCCTCTAAGAGCACATTGTGCATCTCATGCTCACATACGCATCTACATAGCAGACCGTCTTGCCCCAGCCTATAGAGCTGGCCTGCAATCAACTGATAGGGCTGGATCTTTAGGATTAATCGCCTAAGCCGTGCCCGTTCTATTGGTCGTTCGGGCAGCCCATGCTCGAGTACTTGGACTATGTAGTCTGCCCAGTATGGTGTCAGGTCGGCCCTGAATAGGTCTTTTTCACCGGATATGCGGAATAAGTGGCTGTCTGGTAATTCGTCCACTATGCCTTGTCCAGCAGCTTCTCCTGTGGGTACTTGGGACAGATGGTCAGCCATGTAGTGTTGTTTTCCCTTCCGTACTACCACTGAGAAGTCGAATTCCAGGAGCAGGAGAAGCCATCGGGCTATATGTCCTGTAGCACAAGGTTTGTTGACTAGATAGAGCAGTGCTTGATGGTCTACAAAGAAGGTGAAGGGGGTGGCTAGCAGGTAATGCCGGAACTTCTTCACGGTGAATACCATGGCTAATCCCTCCCTTTCCGTTGTCGAATAATTCATCTCTGTTTCAGTGAACTGCCTGCTCCCAAAACTCACTGGGTAATCTAAGTTATGCTCACCAGGTTGGCACAGCACTGCCCCTACGGCGAACTTAGAGGCGTCGATGTGTACATGGAATGACATGGTCCAATCTGGGGGTCGTAGGATAGGTGCCGTTGTTAGGGCTTTTTTCAGTTCCTCGTAGGCTCGTTGGCAGGCTTCGGTCCACTCGAAGGCAATTAGCAACTTGTACAATGGCCTAGCGATCAGCGCGTAGTTCAGTACAAACTGCTGGTAGTATCCTGTGTGACCTAAGAAGCATTGAACTCCCCTATAATTACTTGGGGATGGGAGGTCCGCGATAACCTTGACCTTTGAGAAGTCCGTGGCAATGCCGTTCTTGGATACCACGTGTCCCAAAATGCAGCCGTGCTTTACCCAAAACTGACATTTCAGGGGGTTGAGAGAGAGACGATACAAACGACACCGTTCGAAGACCGCGCAGAGTTTTTCGAGATGTTGGTTCTAGGCCGAATGGACACACAGGTCATCGACGAAGACCTCTAACTCCTTGCGAAGCATGTCCTTGAATATGGTGCACATGAGGCGTTGGAAGGTGGTGGGGGCATTGGTTAGCCCGAATGGCATGACCACATAGGCAAAGACGCCCCACTCAGTGGCAAAGACTGTCTTGTGCCTATCCGCAGGGTGCACTTGCACCTGATTGTATCCCGAGAAGCCATCCAGGAAACTGTAGGCTTCCTTACCTGCCACCCTCTCAAGCATGTGCTCGGTGTACGGTAAGGGGTAGTTGTCTCTCTTTGTCGCTGCGTTTACTTTCTTGTAATTGACGCACACTCGAATCTTGCCGTTTTTCTTCACCACAATGACTATGGGTGATACCCAGTCCGTGTGCTCAATTTCATAAATGAATCCGGCTCGCATCAACTTGTCAATTTCCTCCTTGACAGCATGGGCGTGCTTTGGATTCATGGGGTATGGTCGCTGCTTGACCGGCGTTGCATCCATTGTCATGGGTATGTTGTGAGTCACAACACTCGGATCTACCCCTCGTAGCTCATCTAAAGACCAAGCAAACACATCCCGGTACTCCCGCAAAAGAGTGATGAGGCTGGATTCTTCCTCCGTGGTCAGGTCCTCGGCAATGAACACTGGTCGGGGTGTTTCTCGTCCCAGGGCTAGGTTTATCTCCTTGACCTTGGCTGGCCCTTCGATGGGTTCACGGGTTTGCCCCTGGCGCTTGGCACTTAGCATAACTACCACCCTGTCCCCTCTTTTGAATTTCGAAAAGCGCTTAGGGAGGTCTTGTGGCTTCCTTTGCTCTCCGATCGCACATCGTTGGGACACTCTGCTTCATTTTGCCGTAATCGTCGGCACTCAGGTGGATGGGTAAGTCTCCCCGAGTGCGTCTGGTCATGGGTGGCCTAGGGATTTCTGGGTCATCCTCTGAAGTAACTTCAGATTCAGAGTCGAATTCCCCATTTTCACTAGGGGAGGTGGTCTCCCCTGGCGGCCGCAGTTCGGATGGCGACTCGGTTCTAAGCATGGCTACTGTTTTTGGTTGGGTCAGGCCGGCCTGCTTAAAATCCACAGCTCCCATCTGTTCCAACCAAGCACGATCGCATTTCGCACACATGACTCCTTGGTCCAGTCTAAGGGCCGGCCTCGGCTGCGGTTTTGCATCTGCTCGGATTTTCTCAATCTCTCGCCCTTCGGTGTCATATTCTACGGTGTCCATCTCACCCTCACTTCCTTCATCGAAGGGTTGGCAATCTTCGTATTCGTCGCCGGAATCCGCCTCGCTGGACTGCTCATCGTTCCCCAAGGGCTGCTCTGCCTCATTTTGTTGGTCGTGGACCAATGCCCAGTTGTATCTGAGATTTAGTTCGTGCACTCTGGTCCACTTCCATTCGGGTTCTTCCAAGAGGTCTTGGAGCGGCTTGAGATTTGGCGGCTGTGTTGCGTGCCAGTCGGTCCGTTAGGTGCCCCAGTATTCCCTGGAGTTCTTTCCTGTTGGTTGGCACTTGGGAGGCGACATAGGCCCGTCGTGGAGGTTTGCTGCCATCATGTAGACAGGTGCAGGCTGTGTTTCTCTTGGCTTGCCAACTGTTTTGATAGCCTGCTCATATGCTTCATGATCTGAGAATGACAGATCAAGTGTAGCGAGAATGTGCATCCAATCCCGCTCGTCCTCTGGGCAGGGGATATACTTTGTCAAGGACCCATAGGGTTCCTTGCTCTGGGTGGTTCCCTTGAGTAGAGTAGAGATGGCATCCAGGTTGACTGGTGAGGTCTTCCAAGTGTCCATCTCTATTCTCACAGCGTCAGTTCGGTTGCCCAGGAAGATCAGGCTGTTACCCCAGTCTTCGATAACTCTGGCATTGCGCATCCAGGGTCGACCCAATAAGATATCATAGTCCACTCCCTTCATGACGATGAAGTTGACAGAGAACTGGACTCCTGCAATCTTCACTGGCCAATTCTTCAAGACCCCGAATGGTCTCACTCGCATGCCATTTGCTAGCGTGACGTTAAACCGAGCAGCTTCGACAGGTGGGTTTCCCCACTTTTGTAGCACTGCATGGTTAAGCACACTGACCCCAGCTCCCGTGTCTACAATCCCCTTTCTCGTTGCGTCCCCCAGGGCTAGGACTGGCAGGACTGCGTGCATTTCCGAGCCCTCCCAGAAGGCGTTGACGTGCAAGATTTAGGGTCTGAGTGTAGCATCAAACTTGGTAAGTGCGTTTCTGTATCCTGGTCTTGAGCATTTGCCGGAGCTTGCTTGTGTGGTCTTTCGACCCACTGTTTGAGGTCCTGCCATAGGGTAGAGTGCTGCCGGAGCAACTCTCCCAGTCCAAACGTTACAGGTGTGGTCACTATTGTGGTTAGGAGATTGCTAAACACTTGTCCTTCCCTTTGTTCAGACTGTCCGGGCCAATGTCCACGGCTGTCCTGTGGTTTTGTTACGTCTAGGCTTGGCCTTGTCGGCACTGCTTGTGGCGTAGCAGCCTCGGCAGACTTAGGTTGGGGTAGCGATAACGGCGCACTCATGCTGGAGAGGTCCTCAATCTCATCCTCCATGATGGGCTCGACATCCTTGAGGTGCTGTTGAGCCTCCCTCACCCATTCCTTCACCTTTTCTATGGCTTCCAATTGCCACCTGGGGTGTGGGTATTCCCCTACCTTAGCGCTTTCCTGTTGGGCAGTTCTAGGGGCTGAAGTCTCTGCCTCTGCGTCTGAGACTTTCTTTCTGTGGGGTAAGGTCGTAATGCTGTCGGTCTTTAGTGCGACCTTAGCCTCTGACCTCTTCTTTTTCTGCCTACGGCTTTTCTTTCCTACTGAGGTAGCGTCGAGATTGCTAGGTCCTGGCAGAGAGACGCCGGCCTGCTTCGTTTGTGCTCGGGTCATCACTCGTAGGGGGATAGGTGTGGCCTCCCCATCGGGGTTTTCAACACCAAACAGTCCCAGCGGGACAGATGGCAAATTAGCTGTACCAGAAGGCGGCTTCCGTTTTGGGCAATCTATGAAAAGATGAGTGATTCCGCACTCTGCACACCTTTGGTCAGCTTTGTCCCTACTTTGCTGCTCTCTTTCTGGGCAGCGTGATGAGACGTGACCGGGATGTCCACATGTCCAACAAGTGATTGGATCCTGTGGGCTGCCCTCCCAGGCCTCTACCCTGTCCTCGTCCTAGTGCCATCACTGGTACTGGTTGGTAATCCATGAGGATTGCATTGCCCTCGTCGTCATGCGAGACGTAAGGGTATATGTAGGTTTCTTCGTCACTGGGCTCCTCTATGTAGTGCACAGGAGCATCGCTCGGTGGGTGGGTCACATAGGGACCAAGCGGTCTAGGTATACCGGTAGGATTTATGTCCAGCCTAGGAACCGCTGGCTTCGTGTCGTTAGGTGCTGGTAGGGCAAGAGGAGCTCCCCTTCCGTAGAATGGCTGTGGCCTGTTAGTCGGGTAGAGCTGGCCGTAGGGCTGCGTGTACAGTAGTCTTCGTGGTAGTCTGCAGTGTGCGGCATCATGGCCGAACCTTCCGCAGTTAGCGTAGGGTCTTGACCTAGGGTCTTGACATTCTGCTGGCAGGTGGTTTCCTCCGCAGTACACGCACTGGACGTGCGGACGCGTAGGTCGCCTTAACATGTCTTGTATTTTGGCCAGTTCTGTCTTGACCTCGTCCAAGCCGTGGTCCGTCTCGGCGGCCTTCCCCTTATCGTGGGACGATGTGTTGGATCGCTCGCTAGAGGTTGGCGTTCGTTCTAAACTCCGTGGGTTGATTTCTTTTGGGTTCGAGCTCCTGGAGCTCCGCTCCCTCAGCTGGTCATCGACCCTAATGGCTTCCCTAAAAAACCCTAGCCACTACGTCCCTTTGCAAGCTTGAGTTGCCTGCTAGTGCTTTGTACAATTCTTCATCCCGAATCTCGCTGATGAACACGGTTGACACTGCCCTGTTAGTCGGTCTTTCGCCCAAGGGGATTCTCTTAAGGAGGCTTCTCACATGGGTCACATAGTCGCGGATGCCCTCCTTCTCCTTCTGCTTGACGTTCATCAGACGCACTAGCATGTTGTCAGAGTATCCGGGCTCGGCAAACCTCTTGACAAAAAGGTCCTTGAGGTTATTGAAGTTGGCTCGTTCTATAGCATCTAGGCTCGTATACCACGTCCTACCCTTATCGCTTAAGCAAAGTCCGAATGCTTGCGAACGTTGGGCCTGGTCGTTGAGGCCATTGGCTTCGCAGACCTGCTCGAACTGCTCGACAAAGCTGTACGGGTCGTCCGGTGGCTGGTACTTGTCGAGTTGCTTAGCGACGATAGGTATTTTGGCTTGGCTCTTTGAACCCTGGGTTGCCCCTAGCCCTGCAAGTAGCGAGGTTGCTAGCGCAGCGGGACTTTGTTCCACCGCGGTGTTATCGAGCAACCGTTTCATGAGCAGCTCGCCCAGCGTCAGGTCTTCCTCGAGTGCTCTTTCCTGGTCCGTTCGGTTTCGGCCAGCCAAGTTCAACACTCACTGCATCTCATGCAGCTCCATGCTTTGCCTTAGGCTCCTGGCTTGTTGGTCCCTATTATAGTCTGCTATGCCCTACAATGCCTTGCGGGCTAGCCTCCTCTCCTCCTCTAGGTCCGCAATGATTGCCTCCGCCGTCCTGCCATGGTGTTTGTACCTGGCATGCGCATCGTAACTGCTCACCATTTGCTGTATGGCTTCTGGAAATGCGCTAACATCTAGCTCCCCTGCAAACCGATGATCTGAGCCTCCCTCTGTCATGGTGAAATTCTCATGCCTGGTTGTAAGTCAGATCCTTGTCGTTGTCGCTCCTTGCTTGATCCTGCCCTGCGCTCTGTGCGTTTGTTACGCTTGGGTTTTCTCCTAGTGGTGGGTTTTTTTGGCAATTTATCTGAGTGAGTTTTTTTTAATTTTTTGAATGCAGTGCTCAACTTAGGGTCACTCGTGAGTGTGTTGTCCCTCGTGCACTCGTGCTCAATCAGGCTTTCGACTTTCCTAAGTGTTCTTCAAGTGCGGAAATTCAATCAGAGTGATGTGAGTGCTTCCCCCGCGTCTTACTCACTCTTGCTCGTTTTGGGCCTGACAGGCTTTGCTACTCTAGTCCTGGCCGCCTTATGGGTCACAGGGTCCTATGCTGCTTCCTGTTGCTCACGTGGGGGTGGGCCATTGGGGGAGTGCCCCAGTGTGTCCCTGGATGGGTCAGGTTTTGTTTTGGTTTGACTCTGGGAATCGGACGTCCGATTTACCAGTGGTCCGATTGTGGGGATCGGACTAGGTATGTTAGGGCGAAGTGGGGGTCTTAGGGTCCATGTGTCTGATTCTCAAGAATCGGACGGGCGAGTGTGCGAGGAATCGGTCCGATTCTAGGAGGTCCGATCCTAGGAGGTCCGATTCTAGGAGGTTCGATCGGACCGGTCGATCCAATTCTTTCTGGTCCGATTATGGATGGGTCCGATTCTAGGGATCGGACCGGACATGGTCCGACTGGTGACGTGTATTACTCCATCCGATCGGGCCGGGGGGGTCCGAGTCAGAGCATCCGAGTGGTCCGAGTGGTTGAGTCGGACAAGTTCATCCGAGTGTCCGATTCTAAAAAGGGGACGGTCGGTTCGAGTGCCACGTGGCACGTCCGATTGGACCAGTTAGTCCGAGTCTAGTGATTGATCGGGTTGTTCCAATCGGACGGTTGTCCGAGTGTCCGATTCTGGAAATCGGACACTGGGTCGGCCGTCCGATTCCGCCGGTCCGATGGGTTACACACACCGATTTGCTCGATTTTCACTAGGTGTATTATCCTATTGGTCGTGCGATTACCCCGCGACAGAGCTGAAGTGGGGCGGACAAGATCGATTACCTGAAGTCGCCGAATGCGATGACCTCCTAGCTCCAGTCGATCGGACAGCTGCCCAGCTCGCTCACTCTCTCACTCTCTGTCTCTCTCGCTCTCCGTTGGTTGGAAACGGGGTCCTCTTGCCCTCCCAGAGTTTATACCCCGCTAGTTCTGCCCTACACACTACAGGTTCCTTCCCTGGCGTTTCCTATACCGTTACCTTGCATCTACTCCATTTTTTTCCCTTTGTTCCTGTGGTTTTCCCCATGTTTCACAGCAGCAGCCCTATGCCTTTTCATGTGTGATTTCCTACTGCTAATCTATCCTAAACACATCTTGAATCGAAAGCAAGACACTGAACTAATTTCTCCATGTTTTCCAGTCATTAATAACCAGATTGTTCCAAAACACTTACCTGTTCTGAAGATCAAAAACACCAGACTTCCTACCTATCTCAAGCTCCGTTTCAGGGTGAATGCCCTACTTCGATGCTCGATATGGGGCGAGCGAGTGCTCGAGCTTGAATCCATTGGTCCCAGCAACGGAACCAAAATGTGGGAGCTTTCGCTCAACCGCCAAGACCCACGGACCGCTTATTGTTTCAAGCGTTCCAAGGGAGCTCTCATGGCTATCTCTCACCTAGCCGACGCTCCGTCGATCCTACGAATGCAGTGAACTTACCTTGATGCTTGATCGAGTACCCTCCTCTCTCTCACACTTCGGTAGCTCCACGATTCTTGATGCTAGCTCAAGCATCCTCAAGCCTCCTCCATCTCCAAGCCTCATCCTCCATAGCCGCACGCACAAGAGAAGAGAAGAAAAGAGAAGAGGAGAAGGGGAGAGGAGATGGTGGAGAGCTTCACCCTCTTGATTCCTCACTCTCTCACACACTCACTCCCTCACACTCTCACACTCCCTCTCTCAAGAGCATACACAAGCAAGAAGGAGAGAAGAAGGGAGGAAGAAGAAGACTAGTTTTGCCACACCAAAGAATGAGCTATTCATTCACTTTTCAACTTTATATACAAAACCCTACTTCCCTTTTGGGCGGTCATTCCCTTTTTCCCTTTTTTACATGGCCGGTCATAGCCCAGGCCCTGTTTTCCATTGTCCTTTTATCTTCCTTGCTTCCTTTTCACTACCCTTCTATATTTACAAATCGCATGGGTGAGAGCCCGGCACTCTTTTACAAGATTTTAGGGTGCGCTTTTTATGCGCCTTTCCCTTTTTGTGGTTGCCTTGGCCTTTAACGGTTGTCCTTGCGCTTTTGGCCTTTTCTCCTTCTTTTCCTTCCGTCGGGTTACCTTTTTCCCTCCTTTGCCTTGCGTCTTTTCCACTTTCTTCTGCTCTCTTCATGTTGGGGTTAACAAGCATGGAACTAGCTCAAGTGAGCAGACATAGTCACATTCTCCTTCATGCATAGATCCATAAGCTGCTTCAGCCAGTACATCTGACTCGCTGGACTTTTCTTGTCATAGAGATTCTTGATTTTATCCCACAACTGCCATGCACTCTGTTCCTCCTCAAATACATTGTAATGAACCTGTTCTCTGAGAGATAATACAATAGTGGACTTGCATAACTCATCAAGCTCAAGCCATTCCTCATCTGGCATAGTTGCAGGCGGCTGCCCGCTCAACCTCAATGGTTTGATCTGCGATTTTTGCACCAACACCTGCCAAATCTGGCTCTTCCAATAAGAGTAATTCGTACCATCAAGCTTAGTGATGTTGAAAATAACATGATCAGTGGACGAACTTGCCATAATGCAGGCTGGAAGACTACAAAAGTTCAAAACTGCTTACTGTTTACTGCAGAAAATGACAAAAAAAATCACCAAAATCGAGAAAAAATGGAGAGAAAAGTGTAACCAAAGTTGCTGCCCACCAAGTACTAGTGAAAGTACATCATTTCAAAATATTTCAGCATGAAAAATCCATGTCAGTTCGGAGTTATATGCTTGATGTAATACATGACAGCAGGGTACTGTGAGAGTCAATTGTTGACCAAATCATTGCACCAAGTCAATAAATGACAGCCAAGACATGAGCAGCCATAAACGGGCATAAATCAACACCAAATAGTCATCAAGACCCTGAGCAAACACCCAAACATGTCACCAAAGCATCTGTCAGTGAGTAGGCATACCCCCTGGACAGTAGGGCAAAGTATACATAACACTGGCAAGACCTGACACCAGTAGGTGTATGCTCACAAGAGTGCAAAGCCCAAGCTCAAGTCAAAAGCAACTCCAAGATATCACTGCATGAACCATGCAACATTTAAGTGAAAGAGATCCCAAAGTCTCAAGTATCTGCAAAATGCTCAAATAGCATAAACCTCCTCCTCAATGTCGGTCAAGCATACAAGATGCTCCCATTAGCACAAAAGGCGGATAAACAAGCTCAATAGCTCAATCAAACCAAGTCAAAGTAGCAAAGACAGGTAACCAAGACAATACTTCAATAGCATCCCAAGAGCATGACGGCTACAAAGCAACTGTAGGTAGCATCCATGGGCAAGACATACATCCCAATAAAGATCTCTGACAACCAAAATGACATCCAATACAAAATTTCGAAAGAAAATGAGAATCCAAGACAAGTCTTCAGAGAGCACTAAAGCTCAACAAGTACATGGTACACTATGCCAAGACAAATGCATCAAGCCATAGGCGTTAGGTAAGCATGTACCCAAAGAGCATATAACTGCCAAAGCACTAACCACTGTCAAGCATAGACTGATGTCAATAAGTGCGGGCTGAAATAAGATCAAGCTTCCAAAAGCATCTGGATCCAATGACAAGCTCGAAGTCGTCCCTTGATGATCAATACATCATAGCATAACCCAAGACATACACCCATAACCAATAGGCATATGTCAAAGCATGAAAGATAGCTTCAGCCCAAGAGTATTCAACATGCATTTATATTATAAACTCTGTATTTCTAGCCCCACAATCAGGCCAAAATCATAGCATGACATGTAGCTTCAATCCCCCAATCAATCGGGATGCAATAGGCATCAAACCGGTTATGTAGTCATGCCCAAACAAGCATAGGGATAAACTGTGAATGTAGCACTAGCATCAAATGTTTGTAGACTATTTATAATAGTCCTTATAAAAGATTTGCTTATGACATGATTCATGGATCAATCCAAAGGATACCACAATCATTCTGTCAAACAAAAAGGGATCTTCTGCTTCTGAGGCTTCAAGAACGTTAGGAACGTCTTCCTCATCTCTGCCTGCTGTGAGTAGGATAGATCCTTCTAGATCCCTGTCATAATCTTCATCTACATTATCACTTTCGTCATCTTCAAGTTCTGTTTCTACATTTGTGGGTGTTCTGTAAGAGAAGAACAAGCTCTCTGTTGTGTCCTCTGCTTCTACTCTTGCTTCTGTCTCTGCCTCTACTTTTGTCTCTGTCTCTGACTCTGTGACTGCCTTGTAACAGGGAGAACAATACATCCATGCTTCTATTTTGCTGCCAGAGGGTGATTTCAGAAGTCAATTTGGGTTTAGGCAGAAGGTATTCTCCCATGGACAGATACTTTGCTTCCTTCAGTACTTGGCTTACAATGCCTCTATTTTTTTGTGAAAGATATGCTTGACAGCCTCTTCATCTCCTGATGTACCATCTATTATTTCATTGGAGGAGTCTGTAATGACTTCGATGGATGTGGATCCATTGCCTTTTTGCGATCCATATAACTTCAATACTACTTTGTTGGGACCTTTGCCTAGGGTTAGGGTTCCTTTGAACTAGTCCATCCTTGCTCTTACTTCAAAAAGCCAAGGTCTTCCCAACAGCAGAGGGTATGAGGTCTCGTAGGAATTCAGTTTGACCACCAAATATGTCAGCCAATAGTCTCTTCCTGCAAGGGTTGTTTTTACATATGGGAGGATGTCCAACGGTTTGATTCTGCTTTGGTCTGCCAATTTGATAAGCCAATGTGTAGGTTGCATTCCTTGCAAACCTAGATCCTTCATTGTCACATCCGTCATTATGTTTACTGATGAGCCTCCATCAATCAATGCATCGCAATAAAGCATTCTTCTATCCATACGCCAATCTCTGGGGTTCGAGGATCTAGGAAGGTGTTAGCCACATCTACTTCCTTCACAGGTTCTGAGGCTCTATTGGACTTGGTCACCACGGAAGGAACAATTCTTAGGCCTCTTCTTCTTACCAAGATGCTTTTAAATATTTTTCGACAACTAGGAGACAACATCGATAACAGTCAAAAGGTTAAGTTTGGTTTAAAAGTGTCTAGGTCTTTGACCAAAGCATACTTTTTGATAGGATCCATAGGCTTTTCCAATTGATTGGGAGATGGGGCCACACCCACTTTTATCTTCCCTTTTTCTTCTAGGAGTGGAAACATCTGCACTTCTTCTTCATGAGGAGGTACTTATGCATCCTCTATTTCGTGGATCTCTAGTCGTGTCTCTGCAACTGTCTTTGTAGCTCTATGTGGCTCTATAGTACTCTATACCACATTGTTCTGGATTGCATTGTTTTTCTTTTCCCGAGGAAGGTTGAACTTCACAGTCTTGGCAGAAGGAACGTTCTCTTTTGGAACTACGGATTCTCCTTTCTTTGTTCGTGTTATTGCAGCCACTTCCAATTCCACCAAATTGGAAGAAGGTTATAGGGTCTTCTGTTGAGTATCAGAAGTAGATTTCACAGGGACTGGACTTGGACAATCTTTTGCAATGTGGCCTTCTCCTTTGCATTGAATGCAAAAGGGCTTGTAATCCACAGATCTTCTAGGGTTTGGACAATTCGATGAGATATGACACTTTTCTCCACATCTATAACATTCCACCTCTGATCTCTGACCACCGCCAGCAGACTGTCGTCCTCTGTAACTTTGAGAGGGAAACTTTCTTGGATTGAAATTAGGACCAAACTCCCTAGGCTTTGGTCCAATGTCATGTGTTGCCATTTTGGATTCCAACAAATTGAATCTTGTGTCTTCATCTTTCTTTCTTCTTTCGTGCATCTCTTTCGAAGAGCAGATATCCTCTGTATGGTTCTTCCTCAAACAGTATGAATAGAAAGCTCCAGGAATGGTTGGTTTTTGGGTACATTCAGTGGCTAAATGTCCCTCTTGATGGCACTTTCCACACCATGTATTAGAACACATCACATCTCTCCCACCTCCTGCAAGAGTGGATATATTGGTAGTATTCACCTTTAGCATCTGTACCTGCTCTGTAATCACATCCTTAAGCTCTTTCTTAATATTTCTAACTGAGTTGGATAGATAGTCCTTCAAATTTTCACCTCCTGGAGTACTTGACATAGGTTTTTGGGAAGCTTCTGTAATTATTACATACACGAGTTGGGTTGATCCAGGAGGTCCTCCGTTCTAGTTCTAATTCAAAGCTCCTATTGGGACTTGGGGTTGTCGATTCTAGTGGGTAGGATTCCACTGTTGTTGAATCACCATTGGAGGAACTGTTTGAGACCACTACTATTGTGGTTGAACCATCATTTGAGGCATTGTCATCTGCGATCACTGTGGATTAGGTGCATTGTACTGTGGCACTGTTTGCATCTGGGGTAGGGGTAGGGAACTGTCCCTGGGACTGCATTTGGTGGGTATACCATTCCTAGCATGGGAGGAGGTAAGACTCCTTTTCCTGAGGTCATTGACAACCTTGCTTCAACTTCGTCATACAGTCTTGCACCTTCCACTACTGTAGCTTGCAGATTGACTGGTCTTCTCAATTCTACAAACTTGCGAACTTCTGGTTGTAGGCCTCTGAGGAACACTCCTTTTTGGATGCCTTCATCCAAATGATGGTTGGTCCATCTTTTCAGGATGGACTCCATTCACGAGACATAAGCTTCTACTCTTTCTCTAGAGGATTGACTTAGGTTAATGAACTCCTCTCGTATCCGCTCTTCAAAACTTTCATGCTTGAATTTAGTAAGGAAGGCCAACTTCCATGTGCCAAAATTTCATGTTGCTTGTCTCTCATACCACTGAAACGCCATGCCCTTGACAGTGGTGGGGAATATTGCTAACCAATGCTCGGGGGTTCTTGCATTGTTAGCCACACATGCTACCATAAACTCTGCCACATGAAGATCAGGGTCTTCATTGTACTCTCCCTTAAAAATTGGCAATGGGACTACATTTGATGGCCTGCCATCAATATTTTCAAGATAAATTTGACTAGGAAGGGGACCTTGAGTCGCCATGGGAACTTCTATAAAGAGTGCTTTTAAGGCATCAAATGAAGCTTCTACTGCAAGCTCATTCTCGGCCTTGATTCTTGCCTTGTCTCTTCTCACATACCTCTGGAATCATTCTAGTGCTTGCCTCTTGATTGCGTCATTCATCAGGGGGTTGGCTCCACAACCAGTTGGTCTATACTCAAAAGAATAGAATCAAAGGGGCTTCAGTCTCTAGAGGACTCTCTGGCCAACATCTCTTCTACTTCCTTTTTCTCTGTCTCTAAATTTAGCTTTCAAACCATTACAAAGGGGAAGATATTCTGTTGTGAAAGTATCAAAACTCGTTATTCTGAGGATCATTGTTGTGCCATCATCATAATAATGCCATCTTCTGATGGTTTCAATAGTGTATGTTGTAAAGAACACTCTATCTACCAACTTCTAGTGGGTTGCTAATTGGACAAACAGGAGATTGTCAAAACACCAAGCATCCCACATGTCCTGCTATTGAGCATCCATGAACAAATTCCAACTCTTTTCTTTCTTATTTTCGTGAACCTCCATTGACCATGACTCCTAAAGCTTCTTCACGATCTCCCACTTGATGATGTTTGGAAACTTCTCAGTGAATGCCAAATCTTCCATGGATGGTCATTCTCTCTGTTTCTGCACTTCAGTTTGTTCCCAAACAATTTGCCACCAAGATGCACGTCTCTGTTGCTTCAACAGAAATAGGAAATAGTCCACCACATAGAGCCTGCATCATGATGGTAATATGTTTTTTCCATTGTGGGATAAACTTCTTGTAGAAAGTGGCTTTGGCAATAATCTCCAACTCTTCCGTGGAAGAAGGAACTTTGCAAACATCCAATTAAATCTCCTCTTCTTGGCAATGCTATTTCTTTCATTTTCAACCTCTTCTGATGTTTGTTGATGGCAAGTTTCCCTGGCTGCCCATAAAAAACATGGAGCCCCAAGAGAGACACCAAGGAAAAGGGGTTTCTACTACAAGAAAATATATCTTGTAACATCAACAAGCTTTTGTTTCATTCTTTAAAGAACCACAACAAGAAAAAGAACAAATCTTCACGCATCATCATAGTAGATATCTCCCACGGATTTGATAGAATCAACCATAATCTTCAACATCTTCATAGAATCCATCAAAACTAACAAGAACACAAAAGAATACACCATTTTTGAATGAAATAATCACATAGTATTCATCTTCATTGTCTTCATAGTTCTCTCTCTCAATCTCTCATAGAAGGATACATTGTTTTGATAGAATTGGCTATCTCTGACTCTCTCTCTCTCTCTCTCTCTCTCTCTCTCTCTCTCTCTCTCTTTCTCTCTCTCTCTCTCTCAATCAATCAATAGTACATCATCTCCTTACTCTACAATACTCAATAATGACTAACATAGCTTCCATAGGCTAAAACCAACATGAATTGTTTGCTATAAATTGAGAATAACCAATAGTCAGTATGTGTTTCATTCCATCAAGAGTCGAGTACATCCTCTGAATAGCACTATTGTAGCCCCTCATTATAGTACTGCTTAATGAAAATCCAAGTCTTTGAATTCCCTTGCATTTGGAGCCAAGGGAAACCCTCAAAGCATATCCGGATTTCTATGATGATTAACACAAACAATAAGAAATTGGACTACTTTCCTCCCATCCTTGCTTCTGTCTCTTGCATAAGCAAAACCATCATCAAGCACCTTTGTTTCCATACGCACTCCTGTAATATAGGGCTGTCCCAAAATCACCGCATATGAGGAATTATCTTGCACAAAGAAGTGTTGTTCTTCTTGTACATCACCAATCATCACTTTTACATTAGGACATGCAGTATAGAGCTCCCTTGAAGAATTATTTTCAGCCCTCATATGCCAACCATGATCAGTGTCCACAGACCATGCACCATTCCCAGAGCCAACAACCAAGTTGAAGTCACCAATCGCATCCTTTGCTCCTGATAAGGACGATTACGGCACATCGTTGCGATTGGGATTATCGACTTACAAAGGCCCTCTAGGCATAGAGAACCTCTTACAAGGTTGCGACAGGACAAACCGCTTTCTAGTTGGTGCATGGCACAAAAGCCATCTTCCCTGTTGAGTTGGAGTTACCCTCTTTGCGAGTGGCAGTAACAGAACACCTCGAAGATGATGAGTCTCTCCAGCGCTACCTGCTATATTTGGAATCTTTGGATGAGATTCGGTGGATGGCCCTACAATGCATGGAAACTACTCAAGCACAACACAAGGCCTATCATGACAGTTTCATTAAGCACAAGGAGTTTAAGGAGGGCGATCTTGTCCTGGCCTATGACGCGATTTGGGAAGTTTCCTAGCAAGCTTCAACAATGATGGATGGGTCCTTATAAGGTACTTGCTGTTAATCCGAATGGCTCAGTCCAAGTCCAGACAGTTGATGCCTTTGTTGATCCCTTTCTGATCAATGGCTATCGCCTAAAGAAGTACTTCCCTCCTTGGGGATCCTGAAAATCACAGTCGACCCACCCTTTCCATTTTGGGTGTCGCACTACCCTTCTCTTTGTGCTCCTAATAGCCCTTATGATAGTCGTTATGAGGCGGTCTCGTTCTGATAGCCCCTCCCAGACACATCCCATCCTTATTCTGTTCTCCTTTCATCTAATCCAAGAGAGGTGGCGAGGATGGTTTTGAGACATGGCGCCCCTACCATTCGATGTTTCAAAGATGGTCAAAAGAAAAAAGAAAGAAAGAAAGAAATATATATATATATATATATATATATATATCGATCATGGGAGAAAAGGACTTCGGTTCCTATCATGTTGACATATTCTTTGAGAAAAGGTGGAAACAGCCTTGGGAGTAGAAAAAACAAGAAAAGAGAGAGAGAAAAAAAACAAACTGTTATGGGAGAAAAGGAAGCAATTCCTTGTCATAGCAAGCCTCGTTCCAAGAAAAGGTGGTAAACACCCTTGGATGGGAAGCTAATTGTGGAAAAGGTGGCAACACCCCGCATTCTAGAACAGTTGAATCACTAGCCGAACCTTTTTAGATGAAACTTTCTAGAGCCACCTCCCTTGGGTGCGCTGTATCAACCATCTCATTCGAAGGACTGATTTCCTACAACAGACTACATTTTCCAAAGACGACATGCTCTACAGATAAAATCAAGTACCAGATTTGTTGGCTACCTCCTTGGGTATGCCTCTTTATCGGCACCTTGTTGACAACCAACCAGCGATCTTCATCGACACACAATTGAGTGATGTGAGCATTCATCCTAACCGGATGGGGATGTGAGCACGGGTTGCCCTCCTATATCTATCAAATGAGTGCGAGACACAGGGTGGGGTGAGTGACCAGTCCTTTCCCTTCAATTCAAATGAGAGGTGCGATGTGTAAATGGAGTGTTGTACGCACGGGTTGGGCCTCTCAATGCACAAAGCACTATATGTTTCGATACACTACACTATAAGGTTCCCTAGCCTTCCTTCTTGCAATGTATGCCGCTGGCAGTACAGGGCGAGCTGCACAGTTGCATCGTCAAATGCACACAAGGCATACAACCTTTGCACAAGTGACTGTGAGGCTAACATCAATGGGTTTTAGGAATGGGTTGCCCTCTTGTATCTATCAACAGAGTGTTAGTCAGAGGGGGGTTGAGCATGACTAGTGTTTCCTAAGTCAATTATTGAGAGGTGAGGATTGAGGGATGTTACGACAATTGGAGTCATATACATTCTCGTTTCCCTATATACACACGGGATGGGTCTCTACCACCATCACAAGCCACGTCACCCTGTTCTGTACAGTACACTACAAGGCTCTTTGACCTTCCTTCTCGCACCGTATGCCGACACCGGGTGGAACGCACGAATGTACCATCAATTGTGCACACTGGCATACTCCCTCTAAATCATTTTCCCCTTGATCGGGAGTGAGTTATGGGATTTCATGCTTATTCATTGAGTGATGGGCGTCATGGGTCGAGTGACTATTCTATCATCCTCTGAGCTGAGAGGTCTATTCTCCGTCATCGACACTTGAATCGACAGACTTTACCGATAAAGCTACCTCCTTGGGGTGTTGTTGCACGGTCCCTGCCATGCTAGATGTATTCTGTGGCGAGCCCTGATACCTCCTGTCGATGGCTCCGATCTTCCTACATCAACAATGACGGTTCCCTTCAACCATCTACGAAATGGGCCAAGTGTTCCTAACCCTACCTTTTTGTTTGCAAGTGCATGTTATGTCTTAAGTGTGGAGACATGTCCTTGCGCGTCTAATGTGTATACCCCCTGCATATGTTATTAACCAATCATGTGTGTCTATCATGTACTAGTTTTGCCCTGATGGGATCCCTTGCCCACCCAATCACCCTCGTACACCCTATCATCGAGGCCGTCTTCCTTGCTGTTGCTTTTATTGCATAATTTTTTCCATTTTCTATGTGCACATACCCTACATTCACCAAACTCCCAATCCAACCTTATAGCCCTGTTCGTCCTTTAAATTGACACACTTTTTCTTTTTAAATCCCCTTGTTTTGGCTTACTATTTTTCATTATTAAATTTTGAAGCTTTTCCCACACAATTGGATGTATTTCCATGCGAATGCGCCCTTATCACTTCGGAACAACGATCTGACATACCACCCGTTTCCTACGCCTTTCCCTGGACATTTTTCCTTCCACTCACCTATTATTCCGTTGTACGGTTTGTTGTTATTAAATTTTGTGGGTTTTCATGTCTTTTTCATACGTATTTTTGCCCTTTTTCCATAGGAATATGCCCTATTCTCCTCGGTATCCAATTCTAACTAGATAACTTGTCTGTCCACTCTTCTTGCACATTTTTTCATTTTTCTCTGCCCTGTTTCAACCTCTGGATTTTTTGTTATTAATTTTATTGGTGTTTTCATGCTCTCTCTTATTGTTTTTTCTATGTGAACACCTTCTAACCCCATTAGTACTGAGTTCTAATGTAACATTCTTGAAGCTCATTTGTGTCCTGACATTTTTCCTTTCTATTTCTCTTCGTTCTGGTGCCCGGATCTTCTTATATCAATTTCTCCATCCCGTTTCGGGGGTGATTTTTTGGTTTTTTCCATGTGAGTGGGTCTTATCTTCGTCGGAACTCTGTTCTAACTTGATGTGCCTGTCTAATGTGCCTTTTCACTCATTTTTCCTTCTTCCCTCACTTCATTTTGGCTATCAGATTTTCCGATATTAATTCCCGTATGCGTTTTTGGGCCCGATTTTTGCATTTTTACCATGTGAATGCCCTAAATTGTTCTCGGACACACCATTGAACTTTTTTGCTATCTTCCCCTCGGCTTTCTATATATTTTTTCTTTTTACAGCATTTCGTTTTGGTGCACGGTTTGGGTTTTATGAATTTTTCGTTCGTTTGCACTTGTTGTGCCTCTCGTGTCGTGCGTGATCGCCTGCTTTTTTTCAATTTTAATCATGATGTTGCATCTGTCGCGTCCTCCGGCACCCGCATCGCTGTCCCGGTCCCCCGTTGCTTCCCATCACTACAAATTTTTTTACCTCGCCTTGTACAAGCACACGGGACAGGGAACGGCCCCCCATTTTTTTTCTTTTTTCTTTTTATTTATTTAAAAATCATTTTTTAAAAACCCAGCCCTCCCCGACGGTTTTCCCCCCTCCCCTTCTCCCCTCTTTCTCTCTTTCTTTTTTTCTCTCTCTCCCTCTTTCTCTCTTCGCAACTCCATCTCTTCCTCTTCCCTCCATCTCCTCTTTCCTCCATCTTCTCCCCCCTCCTCCTCCACCACTTCCTCCCTCCTCCTCCATCCCTCCCTCCTCCCTTTTGCCCCCTCCCTCCTCCACTTCTCCTTTGTCCTCCCTCTCCTCCTCTCTTACTCCTTCCCTCCCTCCTTGCCCTCCTCCTCACCCCTCCACTCGTTCTCCGGCAGCCTGCCCCACTGGGTTCCCCTCCTGCGCCACTGGTGGCCTCTTGCCTAGTCGTCACCGCCAGGGCCCTCGCCGCCGTGTTGCCTAGTTCGCCCACCACCTGCAAGTATCACCCCCCTACCCACAACCCCCTGCCTGCCATCCTCCTACTACCCCCCTCCCTGCCCTCGCGTCCCCCCTAATTACCACTAACCCCCCCTACCCACCCATCCTCCTACTAGCCCCCCTACCCTCCCCCCCCCCTTCCTTGCCGGCCCATTCCCCCCCAATTACCACTAACCCCCCCACCCTAACTACACCTAATCCCACCCCCCATTATACTAACCCCCACCCCATTCCCACCCCCCCCCCCCCCCCCCATACCCTCTTCCCACTAACCCCCTTACCTAAACCCTTAAACCCCCCCAACCGGCTTAACCGCATCCCCCACTAAACGTGTTCACGTGTTTTCGAGTGCGCATGTTCGCGTGGTGGCGCGTGCATGGCTTCGTGGCTAGTCCGTGAAGTTTTTCGAGCGGGTGTTCACCCTCATTCGTGGGTGTACGCAACTGTTGTTCACATGCAGTCAAATACCCCAATTTTCATTAAAAACTGTAAAAAACCCTAAAAAACGCATAAAAACTTTAAAAAACCTAAAAATTCATTAAAAATTACGAAAAATAGCTAAAAATTCCTTTGATCAACTAAACAATTTTGATATTATTTTTCAAATGTAAAATTTCAAAAATAAATTGCACAAATTCAAAATTCATTTAAAATATATTAAAAATTGGTAAAAACTTGTTAAAAAATAAATAAAAATATAACATTATTAAAAATTCAAAAAATTCCATCCATCTTTTACTTTGATTTTTTATTTTTTTCAAAGGTAAACATGCTTTACAAAATTGTCAAAATTTTATTTTTGGGTAAATTTTTTGAAAAAAAAATGTTAAATGCCAAACATAAATGGAAAAATATTGGAAAAATCTAGCCACCTTGCTGAAATTTGTTGATTCAGTTTTCATTCATGTTGGATGGTTAAAACATCATACTTAAAAATTGAAACCTTTTTTATATGTCCAATCTAACATTTTTTGAAAAAAAAATCCAATCTTCCATATACTTTTAAATTGGATTCACACCTAAACATTTTAACTTGGGGGATTTCTTTATTACACACAACAAATTCAAAATAAAACAAAAGTCAACACACAACCGAAACACTAACCCCAACCAAATTAAATACACCCATCCTAATATTGTCGGTACAAGTATTGTCTTGCTAAAAATCTAACAAAACACCACATGTTTCTTGATTTTTTTAAAATGAGGTGTTGGTTTGGTTTTTTATTAACTTATCATATTCAAATCTTTTTCAGTTATTGAATTTTCTCTTTTGAGACTCATTTGCATTGTGGGATTGATACGTGCGCATTGAGTATCCTTGCCCACGCACACACTCTCAGGTACTTCTTTTCCCCTTCTCGTTTATTTTTTCCCCTGCCCCAAAATCCACCTATTAATTCCTAAAATGAACCCTAATCACCACCATAGCACGCGCATCGCGCTCAACACACCTTCTTTTTAATTAAATAAAAATCAACCGATGGTTCACTTTGCATGCGCTACGTGCGCTTCAAAGGCACCTTTATTTTAAATAAAATGAATTAGCCATCACAAAAATGCACGCACTGAAAAAGAAGAGTGCTTTAGACACATTAAATTCTTAATTCATGAATCTGCATTTAGAGACCCAGTTTGGGTATCGAAGTCCGAGATTTGTTAAAAGCACCATTCCACCTTAATAAATTGTAAATAACAATTTAAAAATGAGCCGCTATTTTCTTTTCTAAGGTTTATAACCTAATAAAATTTCACCTTTTTTTAATAATTTATTAAAATAAACCCTTTACTAAAATAGTTCCCCTCATTGCACTTTCTTTTTTCTTTTTTTCAATAAACACGCTTCGTGGGATGGGCACGTGTAGTCTTCAGAATGGTCTTTCTTGTTGATGGTCAATGATGTTCTGGTTATGTTGTGTGTTGTTATTAATTTGGTTTATTTATACAATTAAGTGTACGGTCTGAATTTATTTTTCATTTTATCTGTTTGATACGGGGATTCAAGGTGCATGTCTGTTGCATAGCATGAAGCTTTTGGTCGCATTTATCTAGAGATCATGTCAATTTTTATCTAGGATGTGCCTTGCTTGGGGATAGTCGATCAAGTCTCGTTTTAAAAACTTGGTTGATATCTTATCTTTGATCTTTTCTGCTGGTTTTGCAAGCATCTCTTTTGTTTGTGAGTTATGTTGTGTGTTTCCTATTTGAATGGCACCCCGTACGCCTCGTCCTGTTTAGTAGGGATTATTCTTCCCTACTGACTTTTGAGCCTATTGCGAAAGCTGACCTTGCATATTTTGTGGATGCTCCTCTCCCTCTAATTCCAGACAATCCAGCCCGTTGTGATGAGTTTCTTACGTCACACAGTAAGAAATTGGGCTTGGTTCGTGGTACTTCCATGGTCCTAGCACCTAGAGGGTTAGGGAAGGCTTTGTCCCTTCCCTACAAAGGGAAACCCTTTGTCACAACCAGACAGTTATTCCTAAATGAAGAGATCCTCAAGCTGTTATAGAAGTAGACTAAAGAGATCTTCGATGTCAAGAAGGTGATTAACACTTCAGGAGTGTCTTCCTCAATGATCATTGATCCTCTATGGAAGATAGTCTACCAATTTCTCGAGCACAAGTTCATGCCTGCCAAGGCACCATCTCACTACTTGTCCAAGGAGGTTTTCACAGCTTCCAGGATGGTTTTAAGAGGGGTTGCCATTGACTGGAGCACTTACCTTCTTACAAAGATGGACCATCATTTTGTCAAGGTGACTAGAGGAAATGTTATCAATGTAACCTTTGGTTCATAATTATATGCTTTTGTGACATATTCAGGCCTTAAGAAGGGTGTTTTACCTCCTCCTCCACCTGATTCAGTCCCTCCCCCTCCACCTTCAAAAGATTTGGAACCCATTGACACAGAGGATACTGACTTCCCTCCTCCACTGGTCATTCAACGGAAGCGCTTGAAGCGTGTAGTAGAGACAATTCCACCAGTCATTCCTTTAATGTCAGTTCTTGCCACCTCTGGAAGTGAACTCCCTACCTACCTCACATGCAATAACTTATTCAAGGCACATCGAGAGGGTTCTTTTGATATATCAGTTCCTTCGATGAACCACTTATTAGTGATAGGGGATGCCATCCCTTTCCTTTGTAAAGACATCCAGAGTTCTATTGAACTCTTAGTGACAGCTTGTGCTCAACAGTTATATTCTTCTTTCTATGAAGAATTGAGGCAATCCAAAGACCAGATGAATAAGGAAATCACAGAGCTAGCCTTTACCAAAGACACTCTTTCTTCCGATCTGTTTAAGCAGATGGAGCAGCAGACCAAAATGATTGAGACCCAGAGAGAGAAGAAATATCTTCTTTGAAAAATTAGTTAGCAGAAGCTCAGTCAGAGGTCACTTGGGTTTCTAAAGAGAAAGAGAAAATATCCAAAGAAGCTCAAGATTTCAAGACTCTTTTGGATACGAAACTGTTAGACTTGCAGATTGCTCACAGTAAAGTGGAATCCCAAGCCTTCCAAACTAAACATTGAAGGACCAACTGGTGCAGACACGATCCATTCCCCCAAGTCCCAGTGTCCCCATGATTCCTTCTATGTCTCAGCAGGACTTGGTTGCTCTTCAACGGAATGCCACTTTATGTCCTTTATTTTGGGCCAAGGTTGAGAGATATTGCAATCTAGAATGGATATCTTATGGAATACTTTTGAGCAGTTTATGGAGTTTATTCCTCCTGCCCCCTCTTTCTTTGTTCATTATCAACAATAGAAGTTAGACCTCTCTTGGTATGTTGGAGATGTAGTCTTGCAAGTAGTACTCTATGTACACCAGTTGGAGCTTAAGATTGATGAAATGTTTCAAAAGTATTCTTCTAGAGTAGCTAATTGTCTAGAGGATTCTTGGCATCCTATGCTGGATTTTGTGATCTTAAATCAAAGTCAGTTAAAGGCTTCGTCTCATGTGCAAATGTCAATCAACTGAGGGTGGATCTATTATTCCATCTTTCCAAGAAACCTCCTTTTGATCCTTTATTTTTTTAGGCCTATGCTAGACGTTCTACCTTAGGACCATCAGTTCCATCCTTGATGTACTATCAACACATGGCTCATAGGTATGACACTTATATGTCTCTTTTCCAGAATACCCCACATGTCATTTTACCCCTTCTATTTCAACCTAAAGATGCACCCCATATTCCTATTTTTACACAATGTCCTTTAATCATTGATCGGGTATTTTCTCCCCTTCTTCCTTGTTCTCCCCCATCTTCTCATTTCTTGTCCACGTTCCCACCACATTTTCATACTCCCTTCCTTTATGATACTTCTAAATTGCCAGATTCTCCTACCTTATCTTATTCTTCTTTTTATGATTTCACTTATCCCTCTCTTCATCCTTTATCCCTTATTCCATTCCCATCTCTTTCATATTTTATTCAGACTCCCCCTCAATTGGTTATAGAATATGAAGCCTTTGATTAGACAATCTTGAGAAGGAGAAGCTGGAGTACTGGAGATTCTTTGATGGGACCCCAAATTAACTGACCTGTGATTCCAGGAGAATGGAAGACTACAAATCAAGACTTTCACAACTATTTATTTTGCTCAACTGCATTATCAACCTTTGGATCCATTAGTGAGACATATTGCCCATTTTTCATGGTATCTAGCCTTTATGAACCATCACTCTCATGGTGATCAAAAGCAAGTGCCAAAGTTATGTTTGGATGTCAATATTGATGTGGATACTCATCAGTTGGATGTGCTTTATTTTCATGCTTTATGCTTGCCAAGAATATTTGTTATCCTACTAAAGAGAATGTGTTTTTCACAATTCTTGCAAAATCCTCCAAAAACCTTTGTGGATGAATCTTTATCCCTAGAAAGATTTAAAAATCATCAATCCTTTAAAAGAGATCATCTTCATTGATTCGTTATCCTTTGTAACTTTGATGCTTGATCAGAATACATCTATCTACCTTTTTCCTTCCAAAGAGGTACTATTCAGATATTTTTTGTGTAAGTGGTATGAGTTGTGGTATGTGTATATTGTTTATCTTTGTTGAATGGAGCTAAATTTGAAGCTCGATTGATGAAGACGATATTGGATTAAAAGCTAGCAGAAGATGATGCCGATTTAAAGAAAACTCTTATATACTTTGTGAGTTTGTGTTGCTATCAATTTTTTTTAAAAATGGACATGATATCCAAAAGGGTGTTTTCCTTTCGTTGTAGTATTATCAGATATATAGGTCACTTGTTGGGGTAGTGATTGAATGATTTTATGAAGTGCTGTTGAAGACAAAATATCACATTGAAATCTTTACTGAACTCATATTCTTGTTTTCCTTAGGTCACGAGGACGCTTCCTTTCTAAGTGTGGGGATATGTTGAGAGCAGAAAAAGATGAGATTTTTGACTAATTTTTGTTATTTTTGGTGGACTAAATGATTGATTTGGTATGATTTTTTATTGATTTTATAATGATTTGGATAGGTTTGGATTGATTTTGATAGCTCATGATATTTTTTAATGAAGATATATTGATGTGATAGGTTCTAATGATGTTTTGATAGCTTCTGTATGATCTTGTTTGAGCCTATTAAGCTTCTATTTTCTTCTGTTTTGCTCTATTTTGTTTAAGTGAGATTGGGATATTGAATGATGAATTTTGAGGTTGTATGATACCTTATTGAGTGATTTATGATGGGTTTATTTGATTTTAGTTGGCCTGAATGTTTGTTATTTAGTTGTGTTGTTGAACCTCTATAGACCTTCTGTAGAGCCTCGGTTCTTGCTCTATTTCTATTTCTGTTTTGTTTTGTAGATATTCTGTAAGTGTTTTGTGGAATGTATGTGTGACTTTGGAAAAGTTTTTTAACTTTTGGAAAGGATGAATCTGAGTTCAAAAGAGCTTTAAAAAATGGAAGAAGTAGCTATTGAAGACTGAAGTGAAGTGATAGTGATGAGCTATGAAGAGTCACTATAGTGGCTCTGGTGCCCTTTCATACCTGCCATGCCTCTTGGAAGGGACATCCATGACCAAGAGAGGATTATTGTGAGTCATTATTGAGTATTGTAGTAAGGAGATAATGTACTATTGATTGAGAGAGAGAGAGAGAGAGAGAGAGAGAGAGAGAGAGAGAGAGAGAGAGAGAGAGAGAGAGAGAGAGAGAGAGAGAGAGAGAGAGAGAGAGAGAGAGAGCCAATTCTATCAAAAAAATGTATCCTTCTATGAGACATTGAGAGAGAGAACTATGAAGACAATGAAGATGAATACTATGTAATTATTTCCATTCAAAAATGGTGTATTCTTTTGTGTTCTTATTAGTTTTGATGGATTCTATGAAGATGTTGAAGATTATGGTTGATTCTATCAAATCCGTGGGAGATATCTACTATGATGCTATGTGAAGATTTGTTCTTTTCCTTGTTGTGGTTTTCTAAAGAATGAAACAAAAGCTTGTTGATGTTACAAGATAGATTTTCTTGCAGTAGAAACCCCTTTTCCTTGGTGTCTCTCTTGGGCTCCATTTGTGGAAATAAAATCATGTGTGCTTCCATCATTATGTAAAATAATCTTTTCTTGACCATGCACAAAACATTTCATTGTTAATAATGAATGAGGATTTGGCATACCTGGTAAAGTATCTGAAGCATCTCCGATATCATCATCATCTTCAGTGAAGTCTAGCATATCTTCATAGTCTTCGTCTCCAATTGCTCCCAAGTAATTGATTTGAACATCTTGCTTGGATTGACAATTCACTATTAAGTATCCAAGCTGATGACACTTGCAGCAAACCATAGGTTTTGCTTTGGAGACATTATTGGTGAGGGCTGAAAGTTTGGGTATATTGGGGTTTGGTTGGAGAGAAGACTTAGGGTTTGAATTAGCAGTTGATGGTAAAGTAGGAGGTCGAGTCCAAGGTTTATGGAAAGAAGAAGGAACAAAGCAATTTTGATTGAATCTTTGGAAGTTAGAATTGAATTACTTTGAACAAAGTTACCATTAATAAAAAATTATTGCGATTGCTTTTCTTGTCCACGAATTTTATCCTCTGTATCATGTGCTAAAGAAATTGCATTCTCCAAAGTCTTTGGCTTGAATATATTCACTTTCGCATAGAAGTGACCAAGCAAACCACTCATATACTTACGCTTGTGGGTCACCTTAGGAACATCTTCATGCATTCGAAGTTGAAGTAAGGCACTCCAGAAATGCTCAATATATTGCGGGATGGATTCACGATCTCTTTGTTGTAGAAGATCCCACTGTTTGATAGCTTTGTCATGGAATTGAGGTGGAAGGAAATTCTGTAAAAAAATCTTTTGAAAGGCTTCCCAAGTAGAGGGAAAATCAACACTCTTGCGGACAACAGTCCACCATAATGATGCTCTATCTGCTAGATGGTTAGTAATGCATTTAAGTTTCTCTTTTTTAGCATATTGCTCTTCATAAAAATAGTAATCAAACTGATTGATGAAAGCAAGAACAATTTTTCCATCATGTTGCCCATTAAAAGTACGGAATTTGAAATTTCTTTTACTTATCTTTTTGCATTGAGTGTTGCATCAATCATATGTCGAATAACATCTTCAGGTGATGCTCTGTCTTGATCGACAGTGGATTGTTAAAGTGTAGCAAGTTGTGCTTGCAAATTTTGATGTGCCCTTCGCTCTTCTTGAAGTTGCATCATGATTAGGTCCAATTTTTTCTCCATAGTCGACTTTGGCAAATCACCTTCTCCCATTAAATCATCCATCTGATGATCGAATGTCCTGCAAAAATCTCAAACAATCTCACACACTCGAAATCTCATTAAAAGGATGAGCGTAGCTCAAATTTGGGTTTACAAGGCTTGTTTTTTATAAAAAATATGGCTTTTGCTTTTACGATCTTGCATTTCTTGGGTACGGCAATTGATAACGGTCTTCTTCCAAGAGAAAAAGTCTTCCACATAGACTATGTGTGACAACCTGCTTGCTATGAATTAGCTTTGCCAAGTTGCAGGTGGGAAAAGAGACTTGCTGGAGTTTTGAAACTGGTTTGGGAGTTACCACTATGTGAACACCCGCTATGGAGGAGAGTAGTAATTGAATTTGAAGCCATAGTGTAACCTTAGTACTTTAAGCTTTTAAAAAGCTTAAGAAATTTTGGAATTCATTGCATGGCGGCAGGAAGTTTTTGTTGATGTCGACATCATTCAGTTCATGCTGTCGCCGTAGGTCATTGAATTGTGGGGATTAAGCCTTTCTTAAGCTTTTTAAGCTTATGAAGGTAAACTTCACAAACTTCTTCTCTGCTTCTCTGTAACAAAAAATGACATATAAAGGATCTTCAGAAGTAGTCCTCCTCCTTCTAGGAGAGGTCCTTCGCAATCTAAGAGCACAGCAGGGGGTTCTTCACTGCCAGGAATAGGCATGTATTGTTGGTTCATCGCGAGACAGCATGTAGAGCCCGTTCATTCCAGGAGCTTCACCTTCACGTGAGATGGTAATCGATTGGAAGCTCTTGATTAGCTTTGTTCCCATACCACTGGTGTACAGATTGGGTGCTGTATGCGCGTGCAGTGAATGCCAAACGGTCCCCAAGAACAAAGAACTCTACAATTCTTCATAAAAAGCAAAAGAGAGTTTGCACGATATGAGACAAAAAGACAAATTGGGTGCAATCTCCCCCCATGCCTTGTGTGAGCGCTTCATAAGGCATGTATTTATAGATTTATTTATCTCAAAGATCAATAATAGCCCACTTTACAAATAGCATGCTTTTGGCTTTTGTGTTTGCTTTTGCCCAATTATAAAGTAAAACTATGGAGGCGATCAGACCCACGGACTGCTTATTGTTTCAAGTGTTCCAAGTCAAGCACTAATGGCTACCTCTCACATAGCCAATGCGCTATCCATCTCTACGGGTGTAGTGAGCTTACCTCCATGCCCGATCGAGTTACCTCCTCTCTCAAGCACTCCGGTAGCTCCATGATCCAAGTGCAAGATTCAAGCAAGCTCCATCCTCAAGCTCCATGCTCCAAGCTCCACTACTGCGAGCAAGAGAAGAGAAGAGAAGAAGAGAGGAGAAGATGGAGAGCTTCTCCTCCACGGTCCCTCACCCTCACACACTCACTCCCTCACACTCTCACACTCCCTCTCTCAAGCACAAACTCAAGCAAGCAAGCAAGAAGAAGAAGAAGAAGAAGAAGAAGAGAGCTACTTTTGGCCACACACAAGAATGAGCTTCTCATTCACTTTTCAACTTTATATACAAAACCCTAAATCCCTTTTGGGTGGTCATCCCCCTTATCCCCTTTTTTATATGGTCGGCCATGGCCTAGGTCCTTTTTCCCATTGTCCTCCTATCTTCCTAGTTTCCTTCCTACCGCCCATCTACCTTTACGAATTGCACGGGTGGGAGACTGCCACTCTTAAATTAAATCATGATGCGCCTTGCGTTCTTTTACAAAAGTATTGATTTGTACTTTTTCTTGTGCGCCTTTCTCCTTGATTTAGGACTTTTCTACACTTCTTGTGTTTCCAAATTCTTCTTTGGTGCGCCTTCATCTTCCATTTCACTTTTGCCTTGGCCTTGTCTTCTGCTTTAGATTTTCCGAATTTTCCACCTTGTTCATTTGAGGGTTAACATTACTCCCCTCCTAGATGAGTGCTAGCCCCATGGAACTCACCATCGTAGGTAGCAGGCTTTGGCATGCACCAAAGACGTGGGTGGAAGGGACATATATGGTTTGCATTGGAGGATTTTTTGTGGTGGTGCGGATGAAGGTCGTTGGGGGCATGTTGCTGGTCTAGGTGGCTGGTGGTAGGGTTGTTGGAGTTGGTGATAGTGTTGTCCTTGTTAGGAATTGCATTGATGGCTGGCACAAGTGTTGTTGTTTGGGAATTCTGCACATGACGATTCTTTGGTGGGCTTGCATGATGATAAAGGACAAGAGGTAAGAGTGGAGCGTTGATGAAGAGCTTACGGTACTTTTGGTGGAGTTATCGATACCTGCAATTGAAAACCTCTCATATGTGGTCTCTCCCTGGGGGTAGTCCTAGTCTTCTTATTGTGCACAAGACATAGTTTGATGAGTTTGGGAGACATGTCGATGAACTCTAGGCAAGCCGAGAGTAATGTTCTGCACTTGAGGACCCAAACTGTGTATAGATTGTGGTACAGATATTATGTGAGTGCACGTGGATACTTAGATATTACGTAGGTAGAAAACTGTTGGTCTGGTACCTTATAGCAATGTGTGGATGAAGCAAAGTTGTCAATGTTGAGGAGAAGTACACATGAAGGTGTATGAGATATCATTTGCACTGTGGCCTCACAATATAACATAATTGAACTCATTGACATCTTAACTTGTGGTAGTGGGTAGCTACTTGTCTTGCTCGACAAGTACGGTGTACTTTCCATGGTCGTTTGTGCATTGCTTACCATGATCGATTGCAATGGTATGGACGTGGAGTGGAAAAAAGGAATTCTGCAAGTGGGTTAGGGTGACAGGTCTAACCATAGGCAAGACAAGCTCCCTAGGTATGTCTTGCCTTGATGTGCCCTGAACAATTGTCGGGGATGTGAAAAGGGCTAGGAGACTAGGGATGGAGCCAGCCGACCAAGGTCACTGGATGCACCTAATTTGAGGACCCCTAGGTGTTGTGCTGTGATTGTGAGTGATTTTTCCTTTTTCTTTCGTTGTTTATTTCTTTCTTTCCTTTTATTGTCCTTTCTTTTTTTTTTCTCTTTTTCTTTTTTCTTCTTCTTCTCTCTCTCTCTCTCTCTCTCTGTCTCTCTGTCTCTCTCTCTCTCTCTCTTTGTGGGAAATAAACCATTGCAATACATTGAGGCCATTAGCCTTTCATTTGGACTAGGAAATATAGAGAGTCAAAGGTTGTGAAAATGGATGTTACAATGATGATTGTGTTACTAGCCTCGTTGTTGGGGGAACAGTTGTGAGGATAGGGAGATACACTGAGATTTTGCAAAACCTCTTTGTGATATGCGATATCGGTACAATTGAGGTAACAATTACCGTGAGCCAAATGTAGAGTCTGACCCAGAAAGAAAGAGTAGCCAATGACTATGCTTTGGGCTGTGCTCAAATGCAATGTGGGTGTTCTGCAAGGGTGCTTTTCTCTTCTGGAAGTGAGGCTTCCGTCATGGCTCTTTGTGAGATTGGTGGTCTAGAGGTGACTTGGACATTGAACTCTTTCGTACAAAGACCTGTGTCATCCTGCATCCACTTGACACTTCGTGAGAGTATATGCAAGCCACATGCATCAACTTTAATGAACAAATGCAATGCAAAAAGACATTACTTTATCTAAATCCTATGGTGTTGACTACGATGCATATCACTAGCGCTCGTTAACAACATGACATGTATTAGTAGTAGGTAAGGAAAGTTTGTACAGTCGGGGACCCTGCCTCTTTAACCACAAAAAGTTATGGCAAGATGGCATTTGGTAAGAAGCTTATACAACATAGGGATTGTTCTATTTGTATGAGGCAGGGTGAGTTCGAGTGATCAGACGACTAGGATTGTGCTGGCGGTGGGCTCCTGTCAGGGCTAGGCAAGGAAGACATCGTCTGGGACCCAAATGGTGTAGTCCCTGGCCGCCGCAGTATCAAGAATGCTCTGGAATAACTCAGCAAATTGCTTCTTGTTTCTAGCCGCCTTTTCCTCTTTCAAGCACCTGGTACATGCCTGAGCGTTTGGGGAGAGCTTGCACAACAGGGGTCACTACCCCCCGAGCGTTCCCTTGTACATTCCTCTTCCTAGCCTGGGGAGTTTGCAGCCTGCATCTCGGACGTTCTCCCTTTGGACCTCATTTCGCGGTATACCTCTTCAGGGTAGGTACGTAGTGCTTTGGTGGAGGAGCTTGTGCAGTATGCTCCCTCCGATGGCGGAGAGCTTCCTTGCAGGCCAGCTGCATTGTGTGCTCCGTGACGGCTACTGTGGGGGAACCTACAAATCTGAACCAAGGGTTAGGCCCTGAGGAAAAATAGAATTATTTGCATGAAAGGGATTAAATAGTGGATTATCAAGCACATATGATGAGGAGGGGTGAGGCGAGGCATGCAGTGGTCATTCTAGAGGGACGGACCCTATGATGATGTTCGCCCTGTCTTGACTGCAGGGCGTATTCTAGCCAGCATCAGATCTTTGCTCACTCCCAGTTGCATGGACTGGTTGTGATGGAATGGGGCAGGGCTCATCCTTGGAATGATGGATCGAAAACAGGGGAAAGCCTATAGAAGGGGACGATGCCATGTGTACACCCTTAGAGCTGTTGGTCAGAGCTTGCCATGGCGGCCATGAGGACTGCATGCCCTCCACCTGGAGGTGGGAATGGTCACACAACTTCTAGACATGTGGTGAGGGGAGGACCTTAAGAGCTCATCCCATCAAACCCAACTTTTTTCCTTGCGCTTGACTATCATTGCTTGTGTGTGTTGGCATTATCTATACATAGTTACAAAATTCATTGTTTATTTATGTACATATTTATGGACCAATGTCACTTCATGAGGATAAGAACCAATTGTAGAACTCAGGATTGTACTAGAGTGTGGCACACGCATCCAGTACTCATGGTAGCTTACTCAATAACAATAGATATTTTGCAACATTGAGTAGCATGGTACCTTGTCAAAGTCTACTCGCAACATGTAGCTCCTCCTCAGTGAGAATATTATCAACCAAAGAGTTTTCTTGGCTAGTTCCAGCTAAGTACATACATCGAATGACAGTCAGTACTCGAAGGAAAGTTGGCACCACATAGGTTGGGTCAATTTGAGACCACCATTTGGCCAATTGCTCCTTTGAGACCGTCTAGGCTCCTAGTTTGGCCATTGTAATACGGTTTTCAAACCAACGTTTTTCAAATTGACTTGGACCCTCTGATTGTCGCTTTAGTTGCTCTATTACTAAGAGATTTGGTTGTTGGCAAAGCGCTTCATTGAATGTCACAGCTAGGCATTGTTCATCAGTCTCCTCGTCAAAGATGAGTTGCATGTGCTTATGTAGGAGCTTGTCATAGTGGTCATTAAGATATTCCTGCTCTTCCTAGGATAGAGGAAATGGCAAGTATTCCTCAAGCTAATCCTTAGGGAATGTACCCATGTCTGCAAGGACGTAGACACGTGTGAATAATTTGAGTTTAGCATCCAACTCAGTCAATCACTCAGTGACACTTCTATGTTCTATGAAGACCTGCTCGGTTGCTATCTCATGCAAGGTTCTAAGAGTTTCTCTAGGCTTTAACATAGCTGTGAGGTTGGGCCTAGATGAGAAAGATTGGTCAATGCTAGGATTTCCTATATCCTTAGGGTTTTCATGTTTTCGCTGAGGCTTTGTTGCTATTTCTCCATGGTTCTCCTCAGATGTCACTAGTGTAGTTTTGTCACCCTATTGTGACAGTGTTGCATCCACTTTTGATTGGTCAATGCAAGTTTTGTTGTTGGTGGATTAAGTGTTGCAATCAACTGTTGATGGTAATGGCTGCTTTGACTTCTCAGAACACATGGATGCATCTGAGGTTTTATCGCTGCTAGGAGAGATGATGATGGGTTCATTGGTGGGTGGACTTGACATTTTATTCCTCGGCTCTTCAGTGCTCTTGGTCTTGATCTTCTTGGCATCTTCCTCCACTTGCAATTGCCATTGTTGTTTTCATTTTTTTCTTCTTTTTTTCTTAGGTAATTGAGGTGTATCCCTTGAAGACTCGAGACCCTGAACTAGGTCAGCCGTTGATGTGCTTGGTTGGGCATCAACATTCTCTTTCTCTAGTGTGTCCTCATGGGACATAGTTGCTGCCTGTCGCAGCCTCGTGAGGTTGTGAGGGTACAACTGCCACTCCTCTTGGGGAATCTAGCTCCTTAGTCAATTCTCCTTTGTTTAGCTCCTCCTTCGATTCCTGATTGAAACCAGTAGCTGCTAGTTCAGTGGACTAGCTATTGTTGGTGGATTGTGGTGGCAATTCCTTAGGCAAATTAGAAGTGGTCATGTCTTTTGTTGCCCTTTGAGCATTCACTTGTGTAGACCAAGCATCAGTTGAGCTAATCACAGTCGATTGCACAAGCATATCCTTATGCTGAGAGCTAAGGGTGGTGTCATGTCCCACCTCTTGGACATTTGGAAGCTTAGATGGAGATAGAGATCGGGACTGAACAGTTGCACTTGGCGACTGCTGTTGTGCTTCCTGTGTCTATTTAGGGAAAGAGGGTGTAGGAGATTTGGGACTCCTAGGTAGACTTGACACTGGCCAAAAGATTTGCTCATGGCTATTAGACGGCTCTACCATTTGCTTTATTGAGCAATTAGCCTTATCATGAGCAATGTTGCGCCTATGATGCTTGTTATCCTCTTGGGAAATCAAAGGCTCCTTGGGCACTAGTGGCTTTTGTGTATACCTGACGGTTACATCTAATATCTACTTGTTAAGCATGCTAGGCTAAGGATCTATCTTACAAGCAATCATGTTTGGTTTCTTGATTTCAATCGTGAGGGGCTCAGTCACTCCATCGATGTTGATTCGAGACTTGGATTTTCATTTAGATTTCCTCATGCGCTTCCTCAGTTTTGATACGATCTGGCCTTTAGCTGATAGAGGTGGTTTAGCAAGGGGCTTTGGCACCCAAATCCATTGGTTACATGTGTAATACCCTTGAGCACGTAGCAACGCTTTGGATATCCATTGCAGCATTGTGCTAGCTCTCAATTGATGCCTTCATCTATAAGGCTTGGGCTTCTTTTGTGGCCTTCTACGATATTTATGAGTCCAAAGCTTATCCTTGGCATTTGTCTCCTGACCTTCTTGTTTCAAGCATGGCCTCGCTCACTGGTTCTCTCTGTACAACATGCGCTTGTATCAACTCTTTCAACAAGTCCTTGCTCTCATCACTAGACTTGTCTCATATGTTGGAATGTTCCTTGTCCTTCCCTCGAGATTTGATGAGGTCACCCTTACTAAAGGTTGTGATTATCCTCATACCCAGTAGTGTCAAGTGTATCCTCTATGCTACGTAATCAGCCTCACACTTTGTCACCCTTTTGAAGGGTCTTCCTAGGAGGGTTTCTTTTCCACAATTAGCCTATTTGGAGAAACATGGAAGAGGATAGGCAAGCTTTCCGTTTAAATAGTTACAAGGATTTTGCACTTCCCTATAAGTGCTTGTGAGTGTACCCCATAAGGACTAAGAGTTGCATTAGTCGGTGTGAGCTCTGGTTGGCCTAATAGGGTCCATGCTTCATAGGTCAAGATATTAAAATCAGCTCCTTCATCAATGAGAGCATCGACAGTGTGCTCTCTTTTCGCGGTGAGTTTGACCCTAAGATAAGCAGGAGATACTATGTCTTCATCTTCCAGGTCTTGCTTGTAAATTCAAGCCTTGTGATACATGCCTTTGAGTCCCTGATTGCACAACCTGATGTGGATTCTCCAATTATGTCATGGGTCATTTGTGCAGTGCCATTCAAGGCGCATCTATTGTCAAGATGGTCATGTCTAGTCACCCTCCTAGTTGTAGCTTGACGTTGCTCCATTCCACTTTGACTAGATGCAAGCTGAATGCAATATAGACATGATTTTGTGCAATCAGGGACTCAAAGGCAGGTCTCACAAGGCTTGAATTTACAAGCAAGAGCCTGGAAGATGAAGACATAGTATCTCCTGCTTATCTTAGGGTCAAACTCACCGCGAGCACACTGTCGATGCCTCTCATTGATGAAGGAGCTGATTTTAATATCTTGACCTATGAAGCATGGACCCTATTAGGCCAACCAGAGCTCACATGTTATAGCATGCACGATTTGAAGGACCGTTTGAACTACTTGCTCTAGATTTCAATCTAGTGATAGATCTATGATGTTCCTTTTGGCTTTGTATGGTCTTTGGGTCAGGTTCAGGGTCTGCAGGTTAAAACTTAACAAAATCCAAATTCGGCTCAACAGGTTTGAATTGCACGAGCCAAATGTCCAATTCGGCTCGTCTGAATGGCCGAGGGCCGAATGCAATTGGTCCGAGTGTCGAACTCGGACAGTCCGAGTGCAGTTGCTAGAGAGCCAAATTAGTTGGGTTGAGTCATCAGGGTTGAGGGCCGAGTGGTTCATCCGAATGGGTCTGGCCCGAAAGGGGGCCAAGTGGGGTGGACCGAGTGCA